>NC_056627.2:185489182-185790293 GCF_002870075.4 Lactuca sativa
CTCTAATGAATCTAGGGTTTGGGTTTGACTCACTTTGAATGGTTCCTAAGGGTAAAGTTGGAAACTTTACCCTTCTAGACATCATTTCGAAGGAGATCTAGGATTTGGAGTTACTAGATTCGAGGGAAACATCTTAACGCATTAAGTTGTTGGATTTCTGGATAAATCAGCGAGTTCATTAGTGAACTCGGTGAGTTGATGTGAGTTTTCCTGATCAGTGTAGTTAATGGAGAAAATCAACGAGTTGAAGTACAACTCGACGAGTTAGGTCAACTTGGACCATTGACTTTGACCTTTGACTTTAATCTATGACCAAGTTTGACCTATAAGGGGGTTTTGGGGAATTTTGAGTTGTATTTAATGAATTGGTTCTATTTAGGGGTTGAGTAAAGCTAGTACTCGGAGTCAGTATTTGAGGTGAGTCTTCTCACTACACTCATGGGTCGAAGGCACCAAGGCTGGCGCATTAATTGATATGAAATGTTTAGTCATGGAATATCTAATGGTTAATATTTGATCTATATGTGAATTATGTGTAGACCATGGGAGGATCCTATGGCTCGGGGATATAAGACCATGAGGTAGCCCATGGCATTCCAAGTGAAGACCATTGAGGGAGTCCATGGCAAACTCATATGTATGTGTGCATGGCATTATGCGATTATATGTTTCGTTTATTTTGGGAAACTCACTACGTGTATGCTTAAAGTTTTGTTGAATGTTATAGATACTTCTAGCTCTAAGTGCAAGGGCCCGTCTTGATGGTGCAACGTGCCCTCTCCAACATTTTTGCCACTAGTTATTATGGACACTATGATCTTTCTGAATAATATGTTGATGTATTGAATTTTGAAAACAACTTATGATGGGACGTTCTAATTATTAAACATGGATTGTTAATATTTAAATGAAAATTTTTACTTGAAATTTTGGGTTGTTACAAGTTGGTATCTGAGCCTTGGTTTGAGAAATTTGGACACACTCTTAGGTGTGTCATAACTCAAACTGAGGAAATGGTAAAATTGTTTTTCAAAAAATAAATCAAAAGTTAAAATTTTCTTGAAGTCGATTTTCGTAAATAAAAGGGGAGAGTGCGATGTGCGTAATAGGTCGAGCTCAAGTAAGTGTTCCCAATGTTGAAGCCATGCTATGATATTTATTGAAATTGATGTTGAATGGATTATTTGCTAAATGTATGCTTTAAAAGTTTAACATGCTTAAGATTGCATAGCCCTAAAATGAATAAATCTGCCTTATTCTTGTTCCTTGTCTAGTTGTGGTTTAGGGTAGGAGCTTTATTTGTCTTTCTATGTGATTTTATTTGTGTATAACTTGCATGCATAGGGCAACTTGCTTTGATTGATTCAAGTTTATGGGTTGGTGAGGATTGGGGAATCCTATAATAGTCTAGGATCTAGGTGAGTATTGTGCTTATGAGTCATAATTTATGATTAGGTGAATTATGGATATCAGGTATGGCCTTGGGGAAGGTACAGGTAGGTGTTGAAGGTAGTATTGGGCCCATACTACTGAATGCACATGACCTGTACCCAAATCAATGACAGACCTGATAGCTCTTAGGAGCCTGGTGAGGAGGAATCCATTTCAAATTCTTTATCGATGTTATTTGTGATATTTTCAGTTGAGGATGGTGATGATCGCGCGAGGTTCGGGTTCAGGAACGGAATCAGGTTCAAAATCTGGTGTAGAGCCCTTGGATGAGAGGCTGCGCGATCTTATCGCAGCCAAGGTTACTCGTGACATACTTGACACTACCCCGATGATCTATGGTATCGTCAAGGAGGGCATCATGGAGGAGCGGCTCAAATCTTTCCGAGCTGAAATTGTTGCAGGCCAGATTGGGGCACGAGCTCCCTCGTTTTGGGATTTTAAGGCGTGCGGAGCGCCTGAATTCTTTGGGTTCAGGGATCCAATCACTAGTTGATGTTGGGTGGCAGGCATGGAGAATGCCCAGTGCATGAGCTTTTGCCCTGAGGCGGCAAAGGTGGGGTTCGCATCTTGTATGTTGAGGGATCAAGCACGAGACTGGTGGGAGGAGATTACCTTCAAAGTGGGATCAGCAGGTGTGGCTGAGATAACTTGGTAGGAGTTTGTGAAGAGGTTTGATCAGGAGTTTGCACCATCCATCGAGGTGCATTGTTTAGTGAGAGAGTTCCAGGATTTATAGCAGACTCCTGAGACTATGGCGTAGATCACTGCCAAGTTTCGGGAGAGGGCACTATTAGTTCCGCAGTATGCTGCGGATGATGAGATAAAGAAGACGAGGTATCATTCCATGTTGAGGGATGACATTTGGGAGTTTGTGAGCTTTTCGGGGAGCAAGACCCTGAATGACATGGTGGAGAAGGCCCGAGCACGGGAAATTGAGTTAGAGCTCCGGACCAAGCAGAAGTCGGAGCAGGTTTAAGCAGCAGTAGGTCATGCCACGAAGCCTAAGACCTTCGATCCTCCCAGCAGGGGCGAGTAGGGCCGTAGCCAGTGTGCTAAGTGCGGTAAGCTGCACAGTGGAGCCTGTCGAGCAGCAGGCTCGGTACGTTATGCATGTGGTCATCCAGGTCACATGAGTCGGGATTGCCGCAAGAAGGGCTTGATTTGATTCCACTGCAATCAGACCGATCATAAAAAGGTTGATTGTCCTAGGTTGGATAGAGGAGGAGGAATGGTGGTGGTGTTTGCGCCCGCCACGATGAGGATTGTTGATGGCTGCCCGATCAAGGCGGAAGCTCCTGCAGTGAAGAGTCATGTATTTTAGTTGACTTCAGAGGAGGCTCGAGTAGCGCCAGACGTCGTGACTGGTATGTGATCTATTCATGTCTTATTTATGTTATTGCTTATGCATATATGGTTATGATTTTATATAGGGACCTTTTTGGTTAATGGTCCGTCGGCTCATATTCTTTTTGATTCGGGGGCTACCCGATCATTTGTATCTCTTGTACTCAGCAAGAAGTTTCGAGATCCTTCAGGGACTTTGGATTCCCCATTCGAGGTGGAGATTGCGGATTACCGCACCGTGAGTGTTGCAAGGGTATTTCGGGGGAGTGTTCTGAATATGTTCTGAGAGAGGTTTCCTATCGATTTGGTTCTGATTCCCTTGCGAGGATTGAAGGTGATCATCGGGATGGATTAGTTGGGGTCCAATGGGGCCATGATAGATTGCGAGCGTCAGCTGTTGAGAGTTCGAACCCCAAAGGGGGAGAACTGGTCATTCATGGAGTGAGAGCCTCGCATGGGCCAACTCTTTTCGACTGCAAGAACTAGAAGACTCCTTCAGCAGGGTTGTTCTAGGTTTTTGGATTATGTTTTGGATACGAGGGTAGATGCCATGATAGATATGAGCAGGGTACCGATTGTGTGAGATTTCCCTGATGTATTTCCAGAGGAGTTGCCTGGGGTGCCTCCCGAGAGGCAAGTGGAGTTCCATATTGATTTAGTGCCTGGCGCGGCTCTTATAGCCAAGGCGCCATATCGTCTAGCTCCACTTAAGATGCAGGAGCTGTCTACGCAGCTTCAGGAACTACTAGACCGAGGATTCATTCGTCCGAGCAGTTCCCCATAGGGAGCACCTATCTTATTCGTGAAAAAGAAGGATGGGATGTGTGTTGATTATCGGCAGTTGAACAAGAAAAAGGTAAAGAACTGTTATCCGCTTCCAAGGATTGATGATTTGTTCGATCAACTTCAAGGTGCATCTTGGTTTTCCAAGATTGATCTTCAGTAATGGTATCATCGGATGAGGATCAGGGACGAAGATATGCCAAATATCGCATTCAAAACTCATTATGGTCATTGTGAGTTTCTGTTGATGCCAGTTGGGATCACCAATGCTACGATAGTGTTCATGGATATCATGAAACGGGTTTGCAGACCGATGTTGGACCAGTCTGTGATTGTTTTTTATTGATGATATCCTGGTCTATTCTAAGACCAAGGAGCACCACAAGCAACATTTAAGTGAGGTATTGGAGACCCTGAGGAGGGAGAGGATTTATGCCAAATTCTTGAAGTATGATTTTTGCTTGCATGAGGTGCAATTTTTAGGGTACATCATCAATCAAGAGGGTATTTTGGTTAATCCAGCCAAGATTGAGGCGGTAATGCGTTGGGAGGTTCCGAAGAACGCATCCGAGATCCGAAGTTTCTTCGGTCTAGCAGGGTACCATCGTAGATTTATTCGGGATTTCTCCAAGATCGTCGTACCTTTGGCCCGTTTGACCAAGAAAAGTATGACCTTTTGGTGGGGTCAAGATCAACAATTGGCTTTCGAGACCTTGAGGCAGAGATTATGAGAGGCCCCGATTTTAGCACCACCCGAGGGATTGGATGATTTTGTAGTGTATTTTGACGCTTCTATTTTGGGACTAAGAGTTGTTTTGATGCAGAGGGGGCATGTGATTGCTTATGCCTCAAGGCAGCTAAAGCCTCATGAGGTGAATTACCCCACTCATGACTTGGAGTTGGGGGAAATGGTGTTTGCCCTCAAGATTTGGAGGCATTATTTATATGGGGTCCAATGCACCATCTTTACTGATCACAAGAGTTTGAAGTATTTGATGGATCAACAGAATTTGAATATGCGACAGAGTAGAGGGCTACATGTAGTAAAAGATTATAATCACGAGAGTTTGTATCATCACAGAAAGGCCAATGTGGTGGCCGATGCTTTGAGTCGTAAGGCGGCAAGTGCTCTGATCTAAGATGTCTGCTTAAGGATGACGGTGATTTCACCTTCATTGGAAAAGATCAAGGAGGCTCATGTGGAGGGTTTAAAAAGGGAGAACCGGAAGATTAAGCAGATTCGGGGTCAGATTTTGTTGTTTGTTCGGGATAGTCGGGGTTTATTCAGCAAAAGATCTTAAAGGAGGCGCACAAGTCCAAGTTGTCTATTCATCCGGGGCCACAAAGAGGTAACGAGACCTAATATTGAGCTATTGGTGGCCCTACATGAAGCGGGAGGTTGCGTGGTTTGTGGAACGATACTTCACTTGTAGAAAAGTCAAGGTCGAGCATCAGCGACCTCACGACAAGATGCAGCCATTGGAGATTCCTATTTCGAAATGGGGAAACAACACATTGGATTTTATTATGAAGCTTCCCAGGCCCGCACATGGAGTGGATTCTATTTAAGTTATTGTAGACAGGTTGACTAAAAGTGTGCATTTTATTCCAATCTCCGAGAGTATCTCAGCCGAGAAATTAGCATATATTTATGTGTGGGAGTTAGTGGTCAGGCACGGGGTGCCGGTATCAATGGTTTCGGACCGTGATGCTCATTTCACCTCCAGATTCTAAATGAAGTTCCCTGAAGAGTTGGGAAACCAATTGCATTTCAACACTTCTTACAACCCCCAGACCGATAGTCATAGCGAGCGGACAATCCAGACGCTCAAGGATATGCTTCGGGCATGTGTATTGGATTTCGGAGGGAGTTGGGATACTTACCTTCCTCTAGCAGAGTTCTCATATAACAATAGTTATCATGCTAGTGCACATGCAAACCCTAACACTTGGATCTAGGTTTCTCTAATGAACATGCTTTTTATCCAAGACTTGCAAACCCTAGATCTAAGGTATACAATTCGAAATTGACAATACAAAAGAGATCTAGATGATTACCTCTTCTTGAAAGCTTGAATCTTGTTATCCTTGGAGCTTAGAGTCACAATTGCCACTCCTCTAATGGCTTACAAACACCAAGAAGCAAGAGGATGATTTAGAGAGAGGTTGTAGGCATAAAATCGTCTCTAGGAACTCCTTAGGGTTTCTGGTAGCCGATTTCAGTAGCCCCTGGGTCCTTTAAATACTTGAGCTGTTATGGTTACAACGTAAAACCCTAATTGGATTACTTAGGCCTTAAGCAGTCCAAGGATCCTTCTAGATTAAGGCTTGGACGAATTTAAGGAGCCCATACACCTTAATTTCGTCCACCCTCTGATCCATAAGAATCCACAGCCCAAAACCAAATATCACACAATTGACAGTTCTAGTCCCCTTTATTTAATTAATCTCTTTTAGCCACATAATTAAATCTTAATTAATTCTTGTCTAATATTAATTAAACTATATGATTTCTCCTTTAATATATTAATCATATAATATATTAATAAATCATGATAACATCTTTATTTATAAATCATCCTATCATGTTGCTTTGGTGAAGGCAACCCAAAAGGACCATGCACAACCGGGTCAAGTACTTACCAAATATAGTTACGGGCTTAGACACTAATCCAACAGTCTCCCACTTGGATAAGTCTAGTAACTATAAGTGTAAGCATAATCCGATTAGCAATCGTAGCTCTCAAAGACGCTGCCAAACTCTGATCTTATCAGTAACATGTCCTTTAGATAAGGGATTGTATAGTCCTCTGTTCTAAATATCGTGCGGAAAATTATATGGAACATAGTCATACTTATTGTCCTGCAGTTTGTTTCTCGATCTCTGATTCATTTGACATGGAACTTAATTGAACACATCAATTTAGTCCTAACCGGGCCCGACACATAACTCAAACTAAATCATCGAGGGGCCCTGATATCACTTTTATCCTCTTAGGATAAAAGGAACAGATAAACTTCGACTTATATGCATTTACTATTTACTAATCAAATCATACACAACAATATGTTTTATGACATCAAGTTACTGATGCGTTTTCGCATTATCAATACACAACCAATCAGCAAACAATAAACCATATATCTAGGTTTTAAGACCATATGATATTATCGTCTTGCGATCACTCGTGATAAAATCCATGAAGTGATTCCAGCAAGCGTGGGTTTATTCCAATGCTCAAAACTTGTTCATAAGCACTCATGAACGTTGTAGCAAACCTTTGTTATGTCTAATACTTTTCAGACAATCTACACACCTATTCATGACAGTCTTCATGCATACCTACTTCCAACATATGAACGAATGTGTGTCGTTCGAATAATTTGATTATTCTTAAATAACTCAATTATTCAGGAAGTCAAAACATGCAAAGTGAAACAATAGTTAAACAATTAACATAAGACATTAACTTTACTTATAAATAATACTCCTTTATTTAATCATCAAATGTCAATTACATTTATCTATTACATGTTTCTAAACTATCTAATCTAAACTAATATCGTCCTTCAGCCCAATGCTCCTAGCGTGCTGCAAGTGCTTAACCCTACTGAGTCCCTTCGTAAGCGGATCTGTTGGGTTATCCTCTAACGATACCCTCTTCACTACGAGGAGTCCTTCTTCTACCCGATGTCGAATAAAGTGATATTTTCTGTTGATATGTGGAGATCTACCATGATCCCTCGGTTCCTTGGTCAAGGCAACCAATCCTTCATTTTCACGGAAAATTTCCATGGGCTCCTTTATGGAAGGTACAACTCCAAGGTCTCCAATGAAGTTCGTCAACCATATCGCCTCCTTTGACGCTTCGCTCGCTGCAATATACTCTGATTCACAAGTTGAATCAGCTACTGTCTCTTGCTTGGAACTTTTCCAAGTCACTGCTCCTCCATTAAGGGTAAAGACCCAGCCCAACTGCAAACGGTAGTTTTCCCTGTCGGTCTGAACACTGACGTCACTGTACCCTCACACCTTTAAGTCATCACCCCCACCGAGGACTATAAACCATTCCTTGGTCCTCCGAAGGTAATTAGGAATATTCCTGACTGCGGTCCAATGCGCTCTGTCAGGGTTCCCTTGATATCTGCTGACCATGCTCAAAGCGAAGGCTACAACAGGGCGAGTGCAAGTCATAGCATACATAACTGAGCCAACTACGGAAGCGTATGGTACTCGGCTCATTTCTGCTATCTCGACTTCGGTACTCGGGCATTAATTCTTACTCAACTTGGCATTAGTTTGGATCAGTAACTCTCCCTTCTTTGAATTCTCCATACTAAAATCTTTTAGTACCTTGTCCAAGTAAGTATTCTGACTAAGTCCTATTAGTCTCTTACTTCTGTCTCTCACTATCCTTATTCCCAAAATATAGGAAGCCTCTCTAAGGTCCTTCATAGCAAAGCACTTCCCGAGCCAGGACTTAACCTCCTCCAGTTTCGGGATGTCATTTCCTATCAGTAGTATGCCATCGACATACAATACGAGGAAGCTAACTATACTCCCACTGGCTTTGACATATACACATGATTCATCCTCGCTTCGTATAAACCCAAACTCTTTGAGTTTTTCATCGATGGAAAGATTCCATCTGTGAGACGTTTTCTTAAGTCCATAAGTGGACTTCTCAAGCTTACACACGCTATTGGGATGCTTTGCATTGACAAAACCCTCTGGCTGAGCCATGTAAACATCCTCAGCCAATTTCCCATTAAGGAAAGGGGTTTTGACATCCATTTGCCATATTTCATAATCATGAAACGCAGTAATGGCCAGCATCACCCTAATAGACTTTATTTTGGCAACTGGCGAGAAGGTTTCATCATAGTCAACTCTGGGAGTTTGAGTGAAACCCCTCGCGACCAATCGCGCTTTATATGTGTGCACATTCCCATCCATGTCGGTCTTCTTCTTGAAGATCCACTTGCACCCGACCGTCTTACATCCGGGCACATGATCAACCAAATTCCAAACTTGGTTGTCGTACATGGACTAAATCTCGTTTTCCATTGCCTCTTTCCATTTCGCAGACTCCAGGCCTGCCATGGCTTCCTTATAGTTGTTAGGTTCGTCCAAATTTATTAGTGTACTATCACTAATATACATGTCCCCTTCTGTAGTAATATGAAAACCATATAACTGGGGTTGAACTCTAACTCTTTCGGAACGTCTAAGAGGTAATGACTCGTCAATCGATTCAACCGGAGTTTCCTCCTCGGGTTGAGTGCCAGCGTTAGAGGTTCCTTCATCGCTCGACTCTTGAATTTCTTCAAGATCGATTTTCCTCCCACTGTCCCCTTCGCTTATGAGTTCTCTCTCTCGAAAAACTCCTCTCCTCGCAACGAAGACAACACTGTCACTCGGTCTATGGAAGTGATATCCAAAGGATTTCTACGGTTAACCGATGAAAATACACCGCTCACTACGAGGTTCGAGCTTATCGTGAGTCTCTCGTCTTACGAAAGCCTCACAACCCCAAACCTTTATATGTGCCAACGAGGGAGCCTTCCTTGTCCATATTTCATGAGGTGTTTTGGAAACCTTCCTCGTAGGGACTAAGTTAAGCATATGGGCGACAGTCTCTAAGGCATACCCCCAAAATGAGATAGGTAGTGAAGCACGACTCATCATGGAATGAACCATGTCCAACAAGGTTCGATTACTCCTCTCAGCCACACCGTTCAACTGTGGTGTCCTAGGTGGCGTCAATTGCGAAACTATTCCGCATTCCTTGAGGTAGTCGTGGAATTCAAGACTTAGGTACTCTCCTCCTCGATCGGATCGAAGCATCTTGATTTTCCTTCCTAATTGATTCTCCACTTCTTGTTTAAACTTTTTGAACTTTTCAAAGGTTTCTGACTTATTCTTGATTAAGTAGATATACCCATATCTGCTATAGTAGTTAGTGAAAGTCACATAGAAGCGGTTCGCATCCCTTGTGGTGGATCTAAAGGGCCCACACACATCTGTGTGTGTGAGATCCAATAGACCATCACCCCTTTCATAAGTGCCAGTGAAGGGTGACTTGTTCATCTTTCCAAGTAAACAAGACTCGCACACGTCATCGTCCCTAAGGTCAAATGACTCCAGCACTCCATCCTTTTGGAGTTGGGCTATGCGTTTCTTGTTGACGTGTCCAAGACGACAATGCCACAAGCATGCTTTATCCATACTATTGGAAGAATCCACACACAACACATCATTTCCTAGATTATCTACAACCATCACAGTTTCATAAATTCCATTACAAGGCAATGCTTCGAAATATAAAACACCATTTAGATAAGCATAAATAGAACCTTTCTCATTATCAAGTGAATATCTAAATCCTTGTCTAAACAAACCATGAAATGAAATGATGTTTCTTGCCATATCTGGCAAATAGCAACAATTATTTAAATCTAGTCCTAATCCATTACTAAGCACTAGAGAATACACTCCAATCTTGGTAACAGGCAACGATCTTCTGTTCCCCGTGATTAGATTTATCCTTCCACGCTCCACATCCCTATCTCTTCTTAGTCCCTCCAAATCAGAACATATGTGAAAACCACATCCTGTATCAAGAACCCAAGAAATAGAATGTGATGAATCATTAGATTTAATTGTGTAAATACCTGAAAAAGATGGCTTGATCTTCCCATCCTTGATGGCTTGCAAATATTTTGGGCAGCTTCTTTTCCAATGCCCTATCTTGTGGCAGTGGTGGCACTCTGCCTCCTTCGGGTTAGAGTTGGGCTTAGCAGAACCAACTTTGGTTCCACTAGAAGAGGTACCATCTTGGGATTTTCCCCTGTGGTGGCTCTTTGAAGGAGCCTTCCTTTTCTTGCCCCTCCCTTGCCCAATGGCCAAAACAGGAGCAGCGGTTGGAGTGGGAGTTGATGCAACAGACTTATCCTTGAGATTGCTCTCAACAGTCCTAAGCAATCCTTGAAGCTTGCTCAAGGTGACCTCTTCCTTATTCATATGGTAGGTCATGCGGAACTTGTTGTATCAAGTAGGCAAGGAGTGATGGATAATGTCAATTTCTAGCTCTTCATCGAAGTTAACATTTAACTTCAGCAGGCGATCGACATATCTCTGCATCTTTTGTAGATGAGCAGTAAGAGACTCTCCATTACCCATCTTGGTAGTGATCATAGAAGTGATGATCTCATACCTTTCTTGCCTCGCACTTTGGTGGTACCGGTCCACCAAGTCTTGATGCATCTCGTAGGGATAGTACTCCTCGTAGGACTTTTGTAGTTCAGCAGTCATAATCGCTACCATGATGCAATGGACTTTCGAGGCATCTTGCTCATGGGCTTCAAAGGTAGCGATTTATTCGGGAGTAGCAGTGTTGATGTTCACCTCCTTCAGCTCCTTATCGAGGACATACTCTTTGTCCTCATAACGAGTGACCATTCGGATGTTACGGATCCAATCATTGAAATTGGACCCCTCAAAGATCACTCTCCCACACAAGTTCATGAGTTAGAACGAGTCGGATGAGGTTGAGCCTGAAGCGTTGTTGTTGTTTGAGTTCAACATCTGAAGAAAAGAACAAAGTTTGATTATAAATAAATCCCTAATTAAACACCCAAAATGAGAAATTAGGGCCAGGATCCAAAAACATTATTTACATATTAGAAAAGGGATGTTGTAATCTAACATGCAAATAATTTTAAGGTAAGTGAATTACGATTCACTAATTCTCCACCATCAAAAACAAAAAACAAAATTAAGTTTTAAATGTATTGAAAACTCCTAGATTCCTTTGAGATTCATTGAATTTTTCAATGGCATGTTTCAATTTCGATATGCCCCTCAAGTTTGTGACTGGGATGCCAATGATCACAAAGCGAGTGTGAATAACCGTTCAAATGTACATGGTTCCCTCATTGTTACAGTCACCTATTCGATGTGCTGGTTAACCACACACGCTCCATCGAACTATGACAAACAATGAGTCACCCTTTGCCACCTTTTCTTAGAACCAATTAGTGTGTCGGTTAACCACACACACTCTACTAACTTCTTAGCAAGGGTACGAAGTGTAATTTCATGGGATTGCATCAATTCACTTTTCCTAAAGTAACTAAGATTGGGAATTTTGTAAAAACATTTAATTACTTTAGATAGATTCATTATACTTTTAATGAGGATGGGATTACCCTATCCTACCTGTTCGGCTAACGACCCTCCACCAATCAAGAAAGCGGTGGGTGAGAGTGGACACCCATTAAACGGCCATAACCTTATACCCCCCTTATAAATCGTCTTCGTGAATGAGGTCTACTAACGGTAAGACTAGCATTTTAAGTTTTATATATATATATATATATATATATATATATATATATATATATATATATATATATATATATATATATATATATATTAATCTTATAATATTATAAAGTATAAGGTTGAATTTTAAACTTGTAAAATTCTAGGGTTTGAAATTTCAATAGTGCAAATTAAACATTTCAATCATAAAATTTAAATTTCAAAACTTGAAGGCAAGTTTTGAACTTTTTCAAAACACAAAGATCAAATAGCAAATAATTTTCAATTAAGCATTTAATTTAATAATTATATAAATTTAACCTAGTCAATATTACTTGCAAGATAATTCAACAATTAATTTAAATAATCAAGTATTATCAAATAAGGAAATTATTATTTAAACAATTGGTAATTATCTTTTGTTTTGAAGAGGATATTGATAAAAAGGTAATAAAATTCGGATTTTATTAGACTAAAGCAATTTAGGTAATTATCCTTAAGCAAAACATCAAGAAATCCCGAAATTCCCTCTGTTTGATGCTCCGACTCGACGAGTCCCCTTATGGATTCGTCGATTTCATCCAACTCGTCGAGTCCACAATGGAACTCGCCGAGTTCATCAGGCAGAGAGCAAGAAAAACGAATTTTAATCAAGAATCAAAGCACAAAGCATCAAATTCAAGAGAAGCCAATCAAGGCTTTGATACCACTGATGGGTTTGAGCCATAAGAACATCCCTATGTGCACATGCAAACCCTAATGCTTGGATATAGGTTTCTCTAATGAACATGATTTTCATCCAATACTTGCAAACCCTAGATCTAAGGTATACAATTCGAAATTGACAATACAAAAGAGATCTGGATGATTACCTCTTCTTGAAAGCTTGAATCTTGTTATACTTGGAGCTTAGAGTCACAATTGTCACTCCTCTAATGGCTTACAAACACCAAGAAGCAAGAGGACGATTTAGAGAGAGGTTGTAGGCATAAAATCAGCTCTAGGAACTCCTTAGGGTTTCTGGTAGTCGATTTCTATAGCCCCTGGGTCCTTTAAATACTTGAGCTTCTATGGTTATAGCCTAAAACCCTAATTGGATTACTTAGGCCTTAAGCAGTCCAAGGATCCTTCTAGATTAAGGCTTGGACGAATTTAAGGAGCCCATACACCTTAATTTCGTCCACCCTATGATCCATAAGAATCCACAACCCAAAACCAACTATCACACAATTGACAGTTCTAGTGCCTTTTATTTAATTAATCTCTTTTAGCCACATAATTAATTCTTAATTAATTCTTGTCTAATATTAATTAAACTATATGATTTCTCCTTTAATATATTAATCATATAATATATTAATAAATCATAATAACATCTTTATTTAAAAATCATCCTATCATGTTGCTTTGCTGAAGGCAACCCAAAAGGACCATGCACAACCGGGTCAAGTACTTACCAAATATAGTTATGGGCTTAGACACTAGTCCAACAACAGGTACTTTTAGCTTTAAGGGAAACGACTCGGCTTGATGACGCAACACGCACTCTCTAGCATTTTCCCCACTAGTTATTGTGGACACTCTGATCTTTCTGAATAATATGTTGATGTATTGAATTTTGGAAACAACTTATGATGTAAATTTCCAATTCTTAAACATGGATTGTCAATATTTAGATAAAAAAATTTACTTTAAATTTTGGGTTGTTACACTTAATATGTTTTTCAAACTAAGTTTTTAAGAGATTAAAGGAAATCACCAATAGTAAAAAATAATTTGAATCCTTCTATAGTAAAAGCTTATAAGGACTCTACACATCTAATTGGACTAACACTCTAATTTCAGAAGTCTTGTGGTTACTAAGAGAATATGGTGTTCTAGTATGCTTCGCTTTATGACATATATCACATGGTGGAAGTGTCTCACAACCAAGCTCAAGGTTCTACTTTAATACAATAAATATTGGATCAGAGGGATGACCCATCCTATTATGTCACGTACACTTACATTCACAATAATGGACAAACACTAATTTCTAACACTGTACTTACAATGATTCATATAATACATACCAATTGACTCACTATTCTTTTCCCATAAATCCTAAATATAACATTCATCTTCATAAAATATAGAACGAATTTTATTAAAAATATATACTTATTATCCTTAATTACTTTGTGAGAAAAACAGCATGCAAATTTGATGGGTTTAAGCCATAAGAACATCCTATGTGCTCATACAAACCCTAATGCTTGGATCTAGGTTTCTCTATTGTACATGCAATTCATCCAAAGCAATAAACCCTAGATCTAGCATATGATAATCAATATAACATATAAATTAGGGTTTAGATCATACCTTGATTGTTATGTAGCAATAACAATCTCAAATCCTTCTTGTATTGACTTTAGAAAGCTTAGAGTCACAAATGTCACTCCTCTAATGGTTCACAAACACCAAAAGCAAGAGGATGAAGAGGAGAAGAGAAGAAGGCTGCCCAAAACGTGTGGAAACCCTAGAAAGAAGCTTAGCCACGTTTTTGGGGCATAAGGGTTCTTTAAATAATGAGACTATTAGGGTTATCTAACAAGGAAACCCTAATTTGGATGCTTAAGCCCTAAGCAACCCATGGGCTCCTTCCTTAAATGCCTTGGATGATTTCTAATGGTTTTCCCCATAGAATTCGTCCACCCCTTTAATATGGAGTCCATTAGCTCAATATTCAACTATCATACAATTGACATTTCTAGTCCCTTAGTTTAATTAATGTCTTTTAGTCACAAACTTAATTCTTATTAATTCTTGACTAATATTAATTAAACAATATGATTTCTCCTTTAATATATTATCCTCATAATATATTAATAAATCATATTTAATCCTTTCTCTCCATTATTCATCCTATCAAGTTGCTTTGGTGAAGTCAACCCAAAAGGACCATGCACCATCGGGTCAAGTACATACCAAAATAGTTATGGACTTAGACACTAATCCAACAGTCTCCCACTTGGATAAGTCTAATAACTATTCTGCGTATGACTTCAGATCCTGATCTGCAATCGTAGCTTTCAAAAGCCGATGTCAACTCTGATCTTATAAGATACGCATGTCCTTAAGATAAGGGATCATATATTCCTCCATTCTAGATATCGTATAGACTGAGACATGGATCTAAATCATTCTCTTTGTCTCTGTGATGTTTCCCGAATTCAAATTTATGACGACTGACAAAAGACTACAATTGAACACATCAATTTAGTCTCGGCTTGGCCAAGCGCTTAGGTGTCATCACTAAATCATCGAGGGGCCCAAAGATATCACTTTTATCCTACTTTGGATAAAAGGAACGGATAAAATTTGATTCAATGCTTGCTTGCACTCACTCACCAAATCACACACAATAATATGTTTTATGACACCAAGTTACTGGTGCGTTTACATATTATCAATGTGTAACCGACTCGCAAGATACAACTCACACATCTCGGTTTCAAGAATATAACATGTTATCGTCTCACCAATCACTTGTGATACAAATCCATGAAGTGATCTAAGTGAGTGTGGGTTTGATCCAATGCTCAAATCATATTCATAATAACTCATGAACGTTGCAGAAAACATTTGCTTATGTCTAATGCTCTTTAGACAATCCACACACCAATTCATGACGGTCTTCATTCATATCTACTTCCAACATATGAATGACTGTGGCCCGTTTGAATAATTTGACTGTTCTCAACCAATTAAATTATTCAGGAAGTCAAAACATGCAAAGTGAAACACAAGAATAATACTAATCCCATATGGCCTCAAACCTTTGAGTATAAATAAAACACCTTTTATTTATCACCATATCGATTACTCATTATTTGTTGTTTCGGCTAATCAACTTCTTACTTGAATTATTACAACACTTGTCCCATGCTCTTAGCATGCACACAATGTTTACCTACGGATCTTACTTTGTGAAATAGATCAAATGAACATATTTCCAATCATACTCATTTCACAACTCCTAATCCTTTATCATAAGTGAAAGAATATCAAATTCTTGCCACTTATAGAATATGCTAGATTCTAACATTTTATGAAATGATCCTTTCGTAATGTCATAGCACAAAAGTCACAATGACTATTGCCAATGAAATTACAAGGTTCTCTATTGTTACAATACAATTCCATAGATGTGATGTCTCTCACTCAAAGTACATTCCTTTGAACATCCTTTTGCATAAAAGTTTCTAATCTAGACATTGATTCTCAATATCCAACTCCCAATATGGAAACCTTTCCATACTTACCATATGACAACTCATTCTCAATAAAATCTTTTCTATTCATAATAACGTCGATATGGTCCAACCAATAGTATACTTCCAACTACTCACAAGCGACCAATCCTCGGCGAACTTTGGATCATCCTTTGATAGTTGTTTAATTATCTTAGTCAAACTGATTCTTGTCCTTTTCCCTCTAAATGCGCTAGACATTTGGAAAATTTTAGAATAGTCAAATATTATAGCATTTTCAATCGATCCTATACCCGAAGCGTATGGGACACGATGCATAATGTCTTACATGAAGATTTAATACTTTATCAATCTTCTGCCATAATATTTTATGTGCTACGTTCTCACAATTCGAATTATGAAGAGGAATGCCGTAATCATAATCGAAATTTAAGAACACACTATGTATCCTTGACTAAGTTTATTAACATTCCACAACCTAAGCCTTTAGATTTGAAATGAAGCATAATATTCTCTCCCTTAATTATAGCAAAACAACTATTCAACCCTTACAACTTTGCAAAGTATGACTCTTGTTTTCTATAATTAATATTGCTAACTTGCAATACTTGCCTTAATAATCATGTAATCATAACATTTATGCTCCCACTATCACGATGATTATTACAAACATAACACTTATACTCCCACTAGCTTTGACATGTATTCAGAAACAGCTTAACTTTCAGAAAAACAATGCCTATTGAATTTCTTTAAGTTCATATTTCTAATACCCAATGCTTTGATAATATTTTATCAAGGCTTCTTAAACTTATAAACCTTTGCCTTAGATAGTTTATATGTGTGTCTTAAACAATTTAGACTAATTTCCGACTCTCATAATTCGAATCATGGAAAGGGATACCGTAACCATAATCGAATTCAAGAATACAATTTTCACAGTCACTATCTTCTTAAAATCTTCCTTAGTGAAAGCATTTCCTCACAGTCATTTTCATGAAGGAGGGAATCTTATGACACTTAGATTTTAATGGTGTATGTGTTCCTATCCATGTGAATTTTTCAAAACCAAAGTTTGCGACAAATCCAAACTCATATGGACCGAACTCTTAACAATCTTGATTTCTTGCCTTATGGTAACACGGCTGCCCACCATGTCTTCCAAGTAGTTAAGCAGCTCACTCTTTCCTATCAATGTACCTTTCATTGAATAAGGTCCTTGCCTTTTATGCATTCAAATTAGAACTCATAGGCTCACATGCATAATTAACTCAATTGGAACGGCACAAAAACAAGGTAATGTCAACACGATAGGTTGTAAACCTCTACTCGTGTGCTAGTGATGATCGATGAGGTTTATTCTCGATTTGTTCTTGAAACCTTTCAAGACCATTAAGACTCCCACTGACTCCTTGACATATAAGATTCTCTTGTCAATAAACATTTCTTGAGAAACAAATATTCAAGAGTTAGTGTAGCTTTTATCAAGACAAAACATTTCATAAAATTGGTCCTAGTTGGTATTTGTCTTATTCAAGTCATCAGAACTTACCAATTTCAAATGTTCAAGAATAAGAAAACCTTTTTCCAAATTCTACATTTGATGAATGTTATAAACCTTCTTAAGACTTGTCACTCAATATTACAATCTTAACTCTAAGACTTCTTTTGGAATGAAGTATGATTGACTTCTTGATTTAACCATTTTTTTCAATTCTTGATTCCTCTTCTTATACATACACTTGTACTATGAATTATTTAGAGGATGAATTGAGATATGGTTCTTAATCATTAAGATATATCATAAAGCATAAAAGGTACTCTCCCTTCTTCTTAGAATAGAGAAACTTTTATCTTTCTGCCTGCTTGATTCTTCTTATTCGTTCTGCTATTGATTTAAACCTTTTTAATCAATTCAGAATTACACTTATTCTTATAAGTATAATCATATTTACTAATCCTTTAGTAAATCATGACGAATATCTTTGTTACCCTTATGGTGGAATTGATCAACACACAACTTTGTGTACTCGATCTCCTAGTCCTTCACTTGACACTTTGTCAACGAATTAGTCTAATTTCCAAATATGAAATTTCTCATTCATCGTGCAACCAAGTTGCATGATTCCAAGTTTCTGTCCAATTGAAACTTGGGCGATGAGAAACTCTCCCTATTTGGTAAATTCTTGACATTTCCACTATTAACATAATTAAGAATCTTATCCATTCATTGTAGAAATATGCAAACATCAATTTTTCATAACGATTTCATTGCAAGGAAATAAATAAATAAATAATTCAAATCAAAATTTTATTTTATTCATAAAAGCAGCGGAAAACATTTGTCCTTACAATGCAAAAATCAACTGAAAAACTATGTAGTCAAATTTTCCTAACAATTCTATCATAACTTTCTAAGCTCAAAATCTAATCTTCAAATGCATGTGATCGAGATCCATTTCTTCGTGATTAGACTCATCTTGCTTTTCCATTAAGCTTCCTCTCTTTTTCACTGATCCTGCAAAACATTCGAATGCAATCTTATCACATCATGTATTAAGAATCAACGAATAGGAACTTAATGGAGTTAGATAGTGGATTTTACCTGAAGCGCAGCCATACTCTTTGACACTCTCATCTTCTGGACTCTTCAGGCTCTTAGGGCAGACTTGTATCCAACGCCCTTTCTCTTGGCAGCAAACGCAGGTCGATTCTCCTAGAACGTCCTCGGAAGCATGCTTGGTTGACTTTCCCAACAAATATGATCCATTGCTTTGCCAAATTATTTCTGATTCAACAGCAATGAGCATGTAAGTTAGGTCAATGAGGTTATCGTCATGATCCATCATATAATACTTTCTTTTGAACTCATTATATGATTCAGGAAGTGACTGCAGAACCCAGTTGACAGCCAACTTATCATGGAATGACGCACCCAACGTTATCAACCTATCTATGTGTGATTTCATTTCTAGAACGTGGGCACACACGGGTTTACCATCTTCATGTTTCATTTCCAATAGGGCTTTAGTGACATTGAACCTTTCAATTCTTCGATCTTGTGGGTTAGGGAGAATAATTTGAGGAGGAGGAGGAGGAAGTGAAGCATGATTTCTTGTTCCTCGATCGAATCGTGGAATATCATCTTCATGTGGAATGCTTGTTCCACGGGAATTGGGAAGACCATAGTTGTCGTACTTTGACATCTACAAAACGGGAGAAAACAAATTCAAGTTAGTTGATTGATTGAGTCCTTAATAAATCACCCAAATGAGATATTAAGGCTAGGACCCAACACAATATTCCACAACCCGGGAGAGGGATGCCGTAACCCAAATTGCAGAACATTTGAAGGTAAGTGAATGACGATTCACTAATTTCCACCAACGAAAAACAAAAAAGAAACTTAAGTTTTAAATCTATGAAAACTCCTAGATCCTTTGAGATTCATCGAACATTTCAATGGCATGTTTAAATCTCGATATGCCCCTCTAGTTTGTGACTGGGATGCCGAGGATCACAAAGCGGGTGTGAATAACCATGCAAACTTACATGGTGGCCCCACACGTTATAGTCACCTATTCGATGTGCCGGTAAACCACACACGCTCCACCGAACTATGAAAAACATTGAGTCACCCTTTGCTACCTTTGCTTAGAACCATTTAGTGTGCCGGTAAACCACACACGCTCCACTAACTTCTTCGCAAGGGCACAAAGTGTAATTTCATGGAATTGCATCAATTCACTTTTGCCTAAGTAACTAAGATTGGGAATTTGTAAAACATTTAGTTACTTCTGTACTTCATTATACTTATAATGGAAAGTTCTGTCCTATCCTACCCGTTCGGCTAACGACCCTCCACTAGTCAAGAGTGCGGTGGGTAAGAGTGGATACCCATTCAATCGCCATTTATAGGCAATTTCCTTAAACACCCCTTATAGAATAGCTTCGTGAATGAGGCTTACTAACGGTAAGACTAACTTTTACTCATACATATATATAATGTCAGACTTTGAATGTTATATATAGTATAGGGTGTATTTTACACTTTTAAAATACTAGGTGGTCAAATTTAACAATTATACTTTCAATTCAAATAATTTGTAAACCAAAACTTTTATGGATTTATTAAACCTCTTTTAATTATACACCTTAATTAATTAATAAAACCATAAGGGTCTGATATGAACTTTTCAAAACATCACTAGGGTTTTAGAATTTAACATTCCTAAGTTAAACTTTTAATCAACTTTTAAATTCCAAAACTTGAGGGCAAGTTTTGAAACATTTCAAAACATTAGGGTTTAGAATTTAAATATACATCAAAATTAAACTTTTAATCAAAATTTAAATTCCAAAACTTGAGGGCAAGTTTTGAAACCTTTTCAAAACATTAGGGTTTCAACTATTTAAATTTCAAAACAAAACTTTTGAGTTCAAATTTAAACTATAAAACCTAAGGGGGGGAAATTAAAACTTTTCATAACATAGGGATCAAATAACAAATAATATAAATTAAACAATTAATTTTATCATTATCTATATTTGACCTAATTTCAATATCTTGCAAAATAAGTTACCCAATTAATACAAATAATCAAACTTTATCATATAAGGAAGTTATTATCTAATCAACAGGTAATTATCTTTTGTTTAATCAAGGATATACTCATAAATTTTTAATGATCTAAAATAGATAAGGCAAGTATCCATGAGAAAAACAGCAAGAAATCCCGAAATCCCCTCTTTCTGACGCTCGAACTTGCCGAGTACCCCTATGGACTCGCCGAGTAGGGGCCTACTCGCCGAGTCCACAATGGGACTCGCCGAGTTCATCAGGTAGACTAACCAAAATTGAATTTTTCAAGCATGAACAAGTTCACAAGGCATCAATACAATAGAAACCAATCAAGGCTCTGATACCACTGATGGGTTTAAGCCATAAGAACATCCTATGTGCTCATACAAACCCTAATGCTTGGATCTAGGTTTCTTTATTGTACATGCAATTCATCCAAGACTATAAACCCTAGATCTAGCATATGATAATCAATATAACATATAAATTAGGGTTTAGATCATACCTTGATTGTTATGTAGCAATAAATCCTTCTTGTATTGACTTTAGAAAGCTTAGAGTCACAAATGTCACTCCTCTAATGGTTCACAAACACCAAAAGCAAGAGGATGAAGAGGAGAAGAGAAGGAGGCTGCCCAAAACATGTGGAAACCCTAGAAGGAAGCTTAGCCACGTTTTTGGGGCATAAGGGTTCTTTAAATAGTGAGGCTATTAGGGTTATCTAACAAGGAAACCCTAATTTGGATGCTTAAGCCCTAAGCAACCCATGGGCTCCTTCCTTAAAGGCCTTGGACGATTTCTAATGGGTTTCCCCATAGAATTCGTCCACCCCTTTAATATGGAGTCCATTAGCTCAATATTCAACTATCATACAATTGACAGTTCTAGTCCCTGAGTTTAATTAATGTCTTTTCGTCACAAACTTAATTCTTATTACTTCTTGACTAATATTAATTAAACAATATGATTTCTCCTTTAATATATTATTCTCATAATATATTAATAAATCATATTTAATCCTTTCTCTCCATTATTCATCCTATCAAGTTGCTTTGGTAAAGGAAACCCAAAAGGACCATGCACCATCGGGTCAAGTACATACCAAAATAGTTATGGACTTAGACACTAATCCAACAAAATTAACTTTAAATCATGTACAACCAAGACATGATATAAAGCAAGCAATATATATATATATATATATATATATATATATATATATCCATATTCTAATAAATAAATAAGTTTATTCTCCTATTGACAAGTGTCATGCTATTAGAACTCCTCATTAATATTATATGTCACCTATCATGCTACTTGTCAACATATTAATTATTAATTTCAAATTTTAAATTTACAACTCTAATTACATTAAATTAATAATTGATTCTCCAATTTAAATTTCAAAATTTAAAATTTTTCATTCTAATCATATTAAAATAATAGCATTAGATAAAAAAAATTAATATAGATTATAAGTTAATATAACTTCATGTATTTATTAAAATCAACGATTATAATTTTATATAACTAAAAAAAATATCTCTTAAGTAATTAATTATTTAAAATAATTGGTTAATAATTTTGATTTTTTAATATGAAACTTTAATAAATTTTATAATCGTTGTTCTCACGGGTTATAAACTAGTATATATATTTGACAACTCATTTCAAAACTCAAATTTACATTTCCTAATTATATGTTAAATTTAAATTCATAATAACTTTAGAAATTGATATATCTCTGAATTAATAATTTCTTTAAAGTAATTGATTAGTAATTATAAATTTTTATTATGAAAGTTTAATTAATTTTATAACTCGTGGTTCCCACGGGTTATAAACTAGTGTGTGTGTGTGTGTGTGTCTATATATATATATATATATATATATATATATATATATATATATATATATATATAGGGGTGAAATCAGTTGAGAACCCATAGTTACCCAAGAATCTGAGAACTAAGAATGGAGCGTTAGATCAAAGCTAATTCATTAAAGATATGATCGTAATCTTATCAATTTCATTTAATGTTTAGTTTTTTGTTTTACTGTAAATATTAATAGAAATGTCTAAAAAATTACATAATAAATCAAATTTTCGAACTTTTTTTAAAAATAATATTTTTCTGTTTTTTTTAAAGTGTAGATTTTTTTAATTTTTTTATCGATAACATGAACTTTTGAAAAGAAAATGAAAAAAATATTTTTTAAAAAAAGATGCAATTTTGTTTAAAAGCGTTTAAAAATAAATAAATAAATTTAAAAAAAACTAGAATATTTAAAGAATACTATAATTTTTTAACAAAAAAAAACCAACATTTTTGATATATTTATGCATATTTTTACAAATGCATATATGCATATTTCATATACTGTAATATTTGTAACGAAATCATAAGAAAACTCATTTTATTTGCAATTCTATAAACACAATAGAATAAGTATTTTATTCGATACAATATTAAAATATAAAAACAACTAAAAAATGCTACAAAATTTCAAAGCGTTTTCATGTCTTTGTGTCAATATTTACATATTTTCTTCAATTTATCATTTTTCACCTCTTCAATATTCAGCACAATTTCTTCCAAATCTACAAGAAAATTAAAAAGAAATTGATTGATGCGAATCACATGTAATTCATATGCGAATTACATGTGAATCACATGTAATTCATATATGAATTACATGTGATTCATATGTGAATCACATGTGATTCATATATGAATTACATGTGATTTACATGTGTTTCATATGTAATTTACATGTGAATCACATGTAATTCATATGTGAATTACATGTGATTTACATGTGAATCACATGTAATGCATATGTGATTTACATGTGAATCACATGTAATTCATATGTGAATCACAAGTGAATTACGATATGAAATATATGAAACTATTCTACATTGCACGATTGCAGATATGGGTGATCGTATTTGAAATGTTTCATCCAATAGTTTTTATACTTTTTAAAGCCAATACTAACCATGGTTTCATTATTCCGTCATAGTGTACAATGGTTGCCTCCTCGATACTTCTTGCTTTGTTCTAGAATGATACCCCAATCCATGAACATGCCATTTTCGCTCCAATCCATTGTCTGGTTTTAAAATTTCATCCATCCTAATAATTTAATAGATGTTGAGTTGTTCATTGATTTCAACGACGTTGCCAGAAACAAGAGAGTTAATATCACTAGTATGTAGTTTAGTTACCTTACCTCTCTGTCATCATCATCATCATCATCAAGAAACATGTAGATAATATTGATCCACCTTTAAACATCCTCATTTGGTAATTGGTACCTGTCATGGCAGGAAAGCAAATAAACATTAAAATATCGCAACAGTCCTAGTTTATTTATGTTCAATGCACAATTAACATTTCAAGAGAGAGATATAGCTTAATTACAGGTATTATCATAAGTCCATAAATATCATCATAATTGTTAAACTAAATTTTCTCTTGTAAACAATGGACCTAAAGTTCATCTCTTCTTCTAAGCTAGCCTGAAGGTTCCTCGTGTACTCCCTTTTAAAGCCTTAGACTCCTAATTTTCCAATTTTTCTAGTGCTGATTCTATGGATGTGTAGTAAGCTTGAAGATCATAACTGATGGGTTATTAGCATAACATCATTCCTATGGTGTTCATGCAACCCTAATTGCTTTGATATAGGCTTTCCTACTATGAACACAACAACATCGAATACCAAAGTATTGATCATATCAACTAGCATGTAACAATCAAATTGACATATAAACTAGGGTTTAGATCTTACATTTCTTGTTATGTAGTAATAACACGTTCTTCTTGAATATCCTTGACCTTTGAAAGCTTAGTGCCTCAAATGTTGCACCTCTAATAGAGTCACAAACACCACTAGCAACAAGATGACTTAGGAGAGGGGAGGAAATCGGCTAGGGCAACACCAGGAAGCATAGGGCCGAAATCCTTATGTTAGGGGGTTTATTTATACTTGTGGCTGCTAGAGTTTTCAGGTGGAAACCCTAATATGACTGCTTAAGCCATAAGCAGCCCATGGACTCCTTCTAGAATATCCCTCGGAAGAATTCCGTATAGGCTTCTAATAGAATTCGTCCTAGCTATATTCCAAGGTGATCCATCAGCCCAATTGCAATTATCTTATAATTACAGTTCCAGTCCCCTTGTCACACCCCCGAACCAGACGGCAGAAACGTCCGAGTGCTCGCGTAACTTAAATTGATTATCGTCACAATGAATATACATGAATCATAACATAAACGTCACCATGCATCAATATATTACAACTGAAATTGTTCACATCAAGTACATTGTTTTACATTACACATTCATAACTTAAGTAGTCCGAGTGTTTTTAACAACATAACATCTAACATTACATCATAATACTCTTCCGTTTACCTGTTACCTGAGAATACAAGTTATTTTGGAAAACGTCAACATATGAAATGTTGGTGAGTTCATAAGTAATGTTGTGATAAAATGATTTGTGTAGTTTGTAAAAACCCAGAAAATCCGATATTTTCTGAAAAGACTTTTGTTTATCAAAGTGTGAAATCCATAAGTTGATGCATTAATGATTTTAAAAACATATATATATATATATATATATATATATATATATATATATATATATATATATATATATATATATATATATATGAAGGGTATTTTGTATTATAGTTATAATATTTCGAACGAGTAGTATTGAATTCCCCGGAAAACCCGATGTTTCTCGATGCTGAAATGTATTCGTGATTACTGATTTTTGTATTGTTTTAACGAATGAATGTTGAATTAATACATATTGTATATCGTCCTAATTTTTTCTACTTTGATTTCTTGTAAGCCTTAACACATGAAGAGAAGGGGAGTATTATGTCCCACTCCTATCGTAAGTTCCTTAGGCTGTCGTGGATGCGAAAGACACGATGGTCCAACTTGCATTTGATTACTGTGACCTTACTAGCTTCTCTAGCGGGACACTTTGGCCCACTAGCACATAAAGCTATTGAAAGTCCTTTTATAAAATATTGGGTCATTGAAGGCCCAATAACATATAAGCTTTATCCCTTTGGGCCCAAATATCATGTTGGTGGGCTTGCAAGGCCCAACAAGCATAATTTGAAACTCATAAGCCCAAAGTTTGTAGATTTACTCATTGTAGTCATCACGTATCTACTGAAGTGTTTTGATTTAACGTTTGTTGTTTAGTATTCATTCGAGATCGAATCAATTCGTTTATAACGATTTTTGGTATTGAAGGTGTATTCATTTTCCGTTTTGTCGTTAGTATTGGGTTTTGAGCATTCTAACACTTCCTAAGTGTACATGCAACCCTAATAACCTTGAATCTATGTTTTCTCTATATACATTCAAATTTCTTTTTCAAGGTTATTTCCTAACTAGCATGGCATGGGGATTACATAAAACATAAAAACTAGTAGAAACACATACCTTGTTGTTGCTTGGATTCCTTCAAGACTTTGTGAGCCTAGCACCCCAAATGTTTTGCCTCAAATGCTTCACACAACATCACAAAACTTGGAATAACTTGAGAGAATAATTCTTACACTCAAAAATCGGTTATGCCCTCTCTAGTAACACTCTAGTATCGATTTTGCATGCCATAGGGTTTCTTTTATAGTGTGTCATGACGCTTCATTTTTCATGACCCATGGGTTTGTAACTCCCATGGACTATCCATGAAGCTCCAAATGGTTACATCCATAACCCATAAACCATGGATCATTAATCCACCATAAAAGAATTGATGATTTTCATAATCAACCCTATATATTTGATTAGTCTCACTTTGATCACCAAATTAATACTAGATTAATACTTGATCAATACTAATTAAATAATACTATTATTAATATATTAAAACTTATAATATATTAATAATCATAAGTGCCTTATTGTCTCATTTAGTCTATCCAAGTATTGCAATGCCATGCAACCCAAATGGACCATGTCGGGTCGGGTCAAGTACATACCAAATAAAGTTATGGACTTAGACACTATATCCAACAGTCTCCCACTTGGATAAGTCTAATAACTATATTTGCAAATATGACTTCAAAATCTGACTAGCAATCGTAGCTCTTTCAAAGTCTCTCGGAACTGATGATGATGATACGTCATTTAAGATAAGTGATCATATAATCCTCTGTTCTCATGATATCAGCCGGACAAACACATGGAACATGGTCTTACTTATTGTCCAGCATTTGTTTCTCGATCTCCGATTGGTTTCGACATAGAACTAAATTGAACACATCAATTAGGTTTTGACCGGGCCCGGTACATAGGTCAAAACCAAATCATCGAGGGGCCCAGATATCGCTTCTATTTCTAGAAGGAACAGATAAACTTCGACTCATATGCTTGTACTAACTACTTGTTGAATTACTCACAAAGGCACGTTTTATAACATCGAGTTACCAATGCATTTTCATACAATCAATGAATAACCAACTCATAGTCAACAACTCATATCTCTAGGTTTGAAGATTTATATGATATTACCGTCTCACGATCACTCGAGATAAATTCCATGAAGTGATGCAAGTGAGCGTGGGTTGAATCCAATACTCAGCCCTTATGAGTACTCATGAATGTTGTAGCAACCATTGCACTGTCTAAAGCACTTTAGACAAATCATACAAGCCAAATTCATGACAATCTTGATTCATATCTACTTCCAACATATGACTGACTGTGGATGGTTTGAATAACTTAGTCATTCAGGAAGAATGGTCTAGTTATTCTGGAAGTCAAAACATGCAAAGTGAAACACATGAATAATACTTAATCCTATATGGCCCCAACACTTGGGTGTAAATAAAACAACTTTTATCTAAGCACCATATTGATTACTCATTATTTATGTTTCGATTTATCAACTTAATACTTAAATTAAAACAATAGTCATGCCATGCTCCAAGCATGCACACTATGTTTTTCCAAACAAAATTTATGCCATACTCCAAGTATGCATACTATATTTACATGTGGTCCTCTCTTTGTGAAATAGATCAATTGACAATATTCCAATGATGCTCATTTCACAAGAATACCAAACTCTTGCCATTTACTGTAATCTGTTAGATTCTAAACTTATATGCAATGATCCCCTTGTAATGACTATGCACAGAAGTCACAAAGACTTGGAAACAGACATTACAAAGTATTCCAATGGAAAAAAATTCCATGGAAATGAAGTCTCAAATTCAAAGTACATTCCTTCGAACATCCTTCTTAGCATTAAGTTCTTTAATCTTACACAGATTCAAAGAATAACTTCCACCTATGGAGACAATTCCATATTACCATTTTGACCATCACTTCTGAACAAGAGTTGCCTCTTTTCAAAATATGTCAATATGGTCCTAACTCTATACTTCCAGTTGTCCATGAGTAACCAATCTTTGGTAAACCTCAAATTGTCCTTGACAACTTTGCTTAATCATTTTAGTAATATCCAGTTCTAATCCCTTTTCCCTTCTCAATGCCCTAAGCATTAGGAAAATTTAGAATGGATGAATATTATAGTACATGCAATCGATCCTATATCCGAAGCATATGGGACACGATTCATGCTATAAAATTTTTATTTGCCATGTTCTCAAAATTCGAACTATGAAGAGGTATGTCGTAATCATAATCGAATTTTGAGAACGCAACATATATAGAAATTCCTTATGTTGAACAATTCCAACATAACATTCATATATATATCCTTGACTAAAGTCGATAAAACTCAATCTAAGCTGGTAGAATTGGAATGAAGTATAAAATCCTCTCCCTTAATTATAGCAAACAACTTTTCAAAGCAAATTGAAACTTTTGTTTTCTATAATTAACATTGCTAACTTGCAATACTTAACATAATCATCATGCTCCCACTAGCATAATGATTACCAGCATAACACTTTATGCACTCACTAGCTTTGACATGTACTCAGAAATCAACTGGACTTCTAGAAATCAATACTTTATTGACTTTCTTACCAAAATTTATATTTCTGATACTAGATTGCTTTCATAAGACTTTATCAAAAACATACCCCTTTCCTTAGATAGCTCTCATGTTTGTCTAGACCTTTTGCAATTCTCACTAGTTAGTGTGCCGGTTAGCCACACACGCTCCACTAACTATATGAGAATGCAAATATCACAACCGCTATCTACTTAAAATCTTCTTAGTGAAAGAGTTTCCTCACCATCATTTTCATGAATCGAAGAGAAACCTTATGACACTTAGATTTTATGGTGTATGTGTTCTTTTCCATGTGAATTTTGTCAAAACCATAATCACAAGACTAGGTTAGTGACACTTCCAAATTCATATGGACTAAACTTGTGTAATCTTAATTTCTTGCCTCCCGGCAGCACAAGGGCCTACCATTGCTTCCAGGTTGTTATGCAAACAGTCGAGAACTCTCAGAACTCCAATGCAAGGCCAACCTTAACTCGGATGAGCACAGAATATGTCAACATGATAGGTTACAAACCTCAAGTCGTGGGCTAGTGATTAACAAATCTCTTGATTAGTTCTTGAGCCTATCTTAAGATCTTTTTAAGACTCCCACTGACCTCTTGACATATATGATTCTCTTTGTCAAGAACCATTCCTTGACAAAACAAATATTCAATAGTTAGTGCGGATTCTCATCAAGTTAAACACTTCCCATAATTGGACTTAGTTGGTCTTTGTTTTATCCAAAACATCACAACTAACCAATCTCAAATGTACAAGAGTAGGACACATCTTACTCTACATTTGATAAGTGTTATAAACTTTCTAAAGATTATGTCACTCAATGGCTCAATCTTGGAGTATGACTCTAAGATTTGATTTTGATGTATGATTTATCTTTTTGATTTAACCATTTCAACAACTCATGATTCCTCTCCTTAGCCAAACAAATGAACTAAGGTGTCCTTAGAGGATCAATTATGATATGGTTTCATAATCACTAAGATAATCATAAAAAAAAATACTCAAGTACTCACCCATCTCTTCAGATTGGAAAAGCTTTTGTCTTTCTGCCTTATTTGATTCTTCTTACTCATTCTGTCTATCATTGAAACTCTTCAATGATCCAGAATTATACTTAAACTTGTAAGTATAACCATATTTACTAAAATTTAGTAAATGATAATGAATAATCTTATCAACCTTTGTGGTGGACCTGATCAGCACACAACCAAGTGTACCCAATCTTTTAGTCCTTCACTTGACTTACATGCGAATATGAACAAGGAATTAGTCTTAATTTACCAAAGATGAAAATTCTCATTCATCACACAATACAACTTGCATGATTCCAAGTTTCTATCCAACTGAAACTTGGGTGATGAGAATCTTTGCTTATTTGGTAAATTATGACACTACCACTAATGAAAGAATCAAATCCATTTACCCATATTGCTTATCAATGGAAACATATAAGCAACAACCTTTTTCACAAAAGCCATTGTAAGGATACTTAAAATAAATAAAATCAAAACCATTTTTCTTTTATTTTAAAACTTTGCGGAAAACTTATCCTTACAATCCATATGGAAAACTTGTTGTTATCTATTCCTAAGCAATATATCTCAACTCTTAAGTAACAACTCAAAATTCTGATCACCGAACCATGCGATCGAAATCCATCTTCACGATCAGAATCAACATATACTTCCTTTAAGTTTCTTCACTCTTCTTTGATTCTTAAAACATCAATATGTGACCCAGTCACCTCATGCAATAAGAATCTCAGAATAGAAACTTAATAGAGTTAGATAATGGACTTTACCCAAAGCAGAGTCAAACATTTGACTTTAATATCCTTATGGACTTTTAGGTAAATTTTGCAGCTTCGCAACCAATGCCCTTCCTTTGGCAACAGAAACATATGGAATCTTTGGAAACAGTACACGGGACTATCACAGACTTAGCCTTTCTCTTTACCATTTTGTCAACCGAGTTGACTATGGCCAATCCCTTTCAATTGGGAAGAGAAAGTTTTTCTGGACTTTCGATGTCACCACCGTCAATGTCCATGGAAGTTTGGGAAGTTGATCTTCCAATCTAATTTGCTTTACCAATGCTCCAAATCATTTCTGATTCAACATCATCAAGCAAATAGATAAGATTATTTAAGGCTCACGTCGTAATCTGTCATCAGGGAGTGACCATGTCAACAGCCAGCTACATTGAGACTTCGACACCCGACTCTCCCGGCTTGTCAATATGTGGTTTAATCTCCAAGACCTAAGCACATATAGACTTTCTTTGCCAATAGGGATTGAGTGACTTAGAACTTATTAGGTCTTGAAACTTGTGGGGTAGAGAGATTTATTGGAGGAGGTGAAGGAAGTGAAGTATGATTTTCAGTCCCACTAATGCACAACAAAGGGATTGATCTTTCACCTTGATTGCCATTCGGGATATCATCTTCATTAGGAAGCTTCTTCCTAAAGATTTGGGAAGACCATAGCTGTCTAAACTAGACATCTATAATGGGAGAAATTCAAGTTAGTTGATTTAAAGTCCTTAATATAACACCCAATATGAAATATTAAGGCTATGACCCAATAACCTATTTATAACTGGAAGAGGGATGCTGTAATCCAAATTATAAAATAGTTAAAGGTAGGTAAATGAAGATTTACCAATTTCCACCATAGAACGAAATATTTTATTATTAGGTTTTATTGGTTCTGAAACTCCTAGATCTTTTGAGATACATTGAACTTTTCAATGGCATGTTTGAATCTCGATTGTGCCCTCTCAAGTTTGTGACTGGGATGCCGAGCATCACAAACAAGGTGTGAATAACCATACAAATTGACTTGGTACCCTCAACAATATTACCTAATCGATGTGTCGGTTAACCACGCACGCTCCACTGATCTATAATAAAGTCAAGTTACCCTTTGCCACTCTTACTAGTCCATGTTAGTGTGCCGGTTAACCACACACGCTCCACTAACGACTTGGTAAGGTACAAAGTGTAATTTTATGGGCTAGCACCAATTTCACATTTTCCTAAAGTAACTAAGATTGGGAATTTATAATGTATAGTTACTTTATAATTCATTATACTTTTAACGAGTATTTAAAGTCGAATCCTACCCGTTCCGCTAACGACCCTCCACCGATCAAGGAAGCGGTGGGTGAGAGTAGACACCCATTAAGTCACCATTTTATAGGCAACAACCTTATACCCCCCTTATATACCGGCTTCGTGAATGAGGCCTACTAACGGTAAGAACGACATATTCTTATACATATCTATATAATAAAATTATAATAATAGTATAAGTGTTGATTTTTAAACTTTTTAAAAATCTAAGGTTTAATTTGGAATTAAAGTATTAGAGTGTAAGACTTTTCAAATTCCAAAACTTGAGGGCAAGAATTGAAACTATTCCAAGTCTCTTCAATTTGTAACTTATGAGTTTTAATGGTTCATAAAAATGAAGACTCTTCATTTTATGAAACCTCTTTAGTTCTTTAAACACAAATTAAAGAAGTGACATTTGGTTATCCATAACTTGAGGACAAGTTGTGGACACCATCAATACAATTAAGATCAAGAATTAAACACACATTGTGGTTACACATAATTCCTATGATCTTCTAAAAACTCATAAGAACACAAATTCATGTCAAGCAATTTCAAGAAATCATATAAACATATATAATACTTTGAAATTGTTAAAAGTCATGTAAAATGGATTAACATAATCATTATCATTTTGAAAAACAGATTTTACAAGTCCAAAATAGATTGGGATAATGATTCTAATCCATTTCTAGCAACAAAACTCGAAAAATCTGCCCAGCTCGATCCTACTCGCCGAGTGCATTATACTACTCGGCGAGTAGGATGAATTTGTTCTTGGACCCGGCGAGTCATACCCATGGACTCGGTGAGTATAGTCGTCAGAATGCAAAATTTTTGATTTTCAAGCAGTTTTGCATCAAGTATACAAAAAACAATCATAGGCTCTGATACCACTGTTGGGTTTTGAGCATTCTAACACTTCCTAAGTGTACATGCAACCCTAATAACCTTGAATCTATGTTTTCTCTATATACATGCAAATTTCTTTTTCAAGGTTATTTCCTAACTAGCATGGCATGGGAATTACATAAAACATAAAAACTTGTAGAAACACATACCTTGTTGTTGCTTGGATTCCTTCAAGACTTTGTGAGCCTAGCACCCCAAATGTTGTGCCTCAAATGCTTCACACAACACCACAAAACTTGGAATATCTTGAGAGAATAATTCTTACACTCAAAAATTGGTTATGCCCTCTCTAGTAACACTCTAGTACCGATTTTGCATGCCATAGGGTTTCTTTTATAGTGTGTCATAATTAGGAGTTACAAATGTAAACCCTAATTGTCATGACTCTTCATTTTTCATTACCCATGGGTTTGTAACTCCCATGGACTATCCATGACGCTCCAAATGGTTACATCCATAACCCATAAACCATGGATCATTAATCCACCATAAAAGAATTGATGATTGTCATAATCAACCCTATATATTTAATTAGTCTCACTTTGATCACCAAATTAATACTAGATTAATACTTGATCAATACTAATTAAATAATACTATTATTAATATATTAGAACTTATAATATATTAATAATCATAAGTGTCATATTCTCTCATTTAGTCTATCCAAGTATTGCAATGCCATGCAACACAAATGGACCATGTCGGGTCGGGTCAAGTACATACCAAATAAAGTTATGGACTTAGACACTATATCCAACAGTTAGTTGGGTATCTTGTATTTTGCCTTAATGAGTTAATTTGTTTAAAAGTAGAATTTGACCTTTTCACTACCTTCCTTTTATAAAAATGACACTTTTAGTCCTTTATACAAAAGAATTTCATTTTTAGTCCTTAAAACATTTTATTGACACTTTTCTATCATAAACTTTTTGAAAAGGCATTTTTAACCCAAAATTTATTTAGTAAACAGATTTAGCCCTTCCAGAATGGTGTTTCTCGGTTAGAACCCCAAATTTCACAATTTTTACAGTTTTGGCCCAAAATACAAAAAGTTTACATTTTTGATCCTTTTTGGAGTTTAAAAGCATTTTTGACCATAGAAATAGTTTTATCTCACTTCATGTCCCCTGTTTTACAGAATGTTACAATTCAGCCCATTAAAAACTTCAATTTTCGTAATTTTGGGCTTATTGGGCCGAAAAGCCCATATTTAGCCCAATAACTTAAATTTTTGCATTTTAAGTCCTTTGAAAATTCTAATATTCAGTAAAATGATTATAAAAAAACTGTTTTGACTCTTTTGACCCTCAAGAAACCGTGACTTGGCCGTTTTTACCCCAAGTTTTGTATTTTTAACATTTTAAGTCCTAAAATGAGTTTTATGTTTAAGTATGTTCCTCATAACCTTATAAGCTATTTTTTGTCTAACTAGCTTAGTGTAAAAGAACTTAGTTTTTGTTTGTTTCTTTTCTCATGTCATAGATCTCGAATTATCACCCCTTTTGGTTACAAATTTATCACAAAAACACATAACGTCAAACACATACATGCATAAAATCACACATAGCATACATATACACATAGATATACACATTTTCTTGTATTCTCCCCCATAAAACATATGAAAACCGAAAATAGAGGGGTATGAAGCTCACCTTGAGTTGTAGTTTCGGTTTTGAAGAAGACTAGAAGAAGAAATTTCGATCCTAGCAAGCCTTCTTGGAGGATCTCGAGTTTAGATGATTTCTAAGAGTGTGCATGATTTTGTAAAGATTAGGAAGAGGTTTTTGATAAAACAAAGAATCTAGATCATAGATCCAAACATAAACTTACCTTGGATGATGATTTTTGTGGAAGAATCTCCTTATCAAACTCTAAATCTCGAAATTTTTATTAAGGATGAAGAGAGTTTCTTTGAGAGAGAGTTTGAGTGAAATGTGTGTGTGTGTTTGGGTTCGGCCGAGAGGAAGAAAGAGAGGAGAGAAGAGAAAGTGACTGATGAGATAGGTGCATGGAAGCATGAGACTTTTGCATGGAAACCCAACAAGTAATAGTGAGGTGGCAAATGAATAATCAGCTCTTTCTTCTTGGGTTGTTGGACCGAGAATGGAGAGGGGAAAATGGAAGAATTGGGCCTTGTATGCTTAAGCCCATTATATGGTTATGTTAGATAATTCTTGGCCCATGAAAAATCAAAGATTGATTTTTATGACCTATTAGGGCTAATATAAATTTGTTTTGGTCCAATAAGTCCCATTAAAGTTAATCTAGTTTATTTTGGGTTCATAAGGCCCAAAAATGCTAAGTTTCATGTATATGGGTCCAATTAGGGCCCATTTGAGAGTTCTAGGTTCAAGATAGTTAAATTGGAAGCTCATTGGTCCGTTAGGTCCAATAAGGAAGTCCTACTTCAAAGCGAACTCAAATTGGAATTTCGAAGGTTTCCAATTCTTTGTTGACCATTTGTAGGGCTAGAATGAAGTATTTGATGAAGTTTTGTTGTTATAGAATAAGCATCATGCATGCTTTCATGTTATTGTATCATAGTTGTTATAAGTGTTGTAGTTACAAGGCACCAAAATTTCTAGTTGTGGCATCATCCCCCCGTTAGAGGGAATTTCGTCCCGAAATTCTTTTGAAAGCTAGATTTGAGAATGCGAGAATAGATGAGGGTACTTCTGCTTCATTTGATCTTCGTGTTCCCATGTGAATTCTGGTCCGCGTCTCGCGTTCCATCAAACTTTCACAATTAGAATGCGGCTCTGCTTGGTACGCTTTACCTCTTGGTCCATGATTTAAACCGGCTCTTCGATGAACAGAATATTCTCATTGATTTCGATTTCCTCTAATGGAATGACAAGAGTCTCGTCGGATAAGCACTTCTTCAAGTTGGAGACATGGAACACAGGGTATACACTGCTAAGCTCGGCAGGTAGTTGCAATCTATAAGCCACTGGACCGATTCGGGCAAGAATCTCGAAGGGTCCAATGTATCGAGGGTTCAGTTTTCCCCGCTTCCCAAAACGAATAACTCCTTTCCAAGGAGAGACTTTTAGTAACACCCTATCTCCGACTTCGAACTCCAAGGGCTTTCGTCGTTTATTGGTGTAGCTCTTCTGTCTGTCTCGTGACGATTGTAGTCGTACTCTGATCTTAATTATCTTCTCGGTCGTCTTGCGTAGATGGGTGTCTCCTACCTCAGCCCAGCACAACGGTGGTCTACACTTGCGCCCGTATAATGCTTCGAAAGGAGAAACTTTGATACTCGAGTGATAATTGTTGTTATACGAGAACTCGATCAAAGGCAACTAGGTATCCCATGATCTTCCAAAGTCTATTACACACACTCGGAGCATATCTTCTAGCGTTTGGATGGTTCGCTCGCTTTGGCCATCCGTCTGTGGGTGGTAGCCAGTGCTCATGTCGAGTTGTGTTCCCATAGCTTTCTGAAGTGATTGCCAAAAGCATGAAGTAAATCTACTATCTCTATTTGAGATGATGGACACCGGTACTCCGTGGAGTCTCACAATTTCTTTGATGTAGATTCTTGTCAGGCGCTCCATCTTTTAGGATTCTTTTATTAGCAGGAAATGGGCGGATTTCGTTAGTCTATCAACTATTACCCAGATTGTGTCCAAACCGTCCGTCGACTTGGGTATTTTGGTCATAAAATCCATGGTAATCCTTTCCCATTTCCACTCGGGAATTACTGGTTGTTGTAGTAATCCAGAGGGCTTCTGATATTCCACTTTTACTTTAGCACAAGTGAGGCACTTGCTCACATAAGTGGCAATCTTTGCCTTCATATTTGGCAACCAATAATGTTGCTTAACATCCAAGTACATTTTGTCTGAACCCGGATGGATAGAGTATCGCGTCTTGTGAGCCTCGTTCATGACTACCTCTCTGAATCCCCCAAGTTTACGGACCCATATGCGGTTCATGAAGTAGTATGCTCCATCTTCCTTCACCTCCAAGTTCTTCTCCATTCCACGCAACGCTTCACTTGTTTTGTTATCCGCCTTCATGGCATCTGACTGATCCGTTCTGATTTGCGAGGTCAAGTGGGATTCGATGGTTATCGAGAGAGTTTTCACACGACGATTTGAGTATTCTTTCCGACTCAAGGCATCGACTACTACGTTAGCCTTGCCTGGATGATACTTGATTTCGCACTCGTAGTCGTTTAGCATTTCGAACCATCTTCGTTGCCTCATGTTTAGTTCCTTTTGATTCAAGATGTGCTGAAGACTCTTGTGGTTAGTGAAGATAGTGCACTTGGTACCATACAGGTAGTGTCTCCAAATCTTCAGGGCGAAGACCACTGCTCACAGTTCCAGATCGTGGGTCGTATAATTCACTTTGTGTGTCTTTAGTTGCCGGGACGCGTAAGCTATCACCTTTCCACGCTGCATGAGTACACAACCTAAACCCTGATTTGACGCATCGCAGTAGACTATAAAGTCTTATGTTCCTTCGGGTAGTGATAGTTCTTCAGAGATTGAAGTGCGGCTTCCTGCTTATCCGTCTATACGAAGGGTACACCTTTTTGTGTAAGCGAGGTAAGTGGCTTGGTGGTCCTAGAGAAGTTCTGGATGAATCTTCTGTAATAGCCTGCGAGACCCAGAAATTGGCGAATTTATGTGGGTGTTGTTGGAATTGCCCATCCTTTGATGGCTTTCACCTTAGAAGGTTCCACATTTATTCCTTCCTGACTAACAACATGACCCAAAACGTTCACGCTTCGGAGCCAAAACTCGCACTTGGAGAGTTTTGCATACAACTTTTCGGTTCGTAGGGTTTCTAGGATTTATCGAAGATGTTGGCAATGTTCTCCTTCGCTTCGGGAATATACTAGGATATCATCGATGAAAACGATTACGAAATTATCAAGAAAAGGTCGGCAGATTCGATTCATTAGGTCCATGAATGCGGCAGGAGCATTCGTTAGACCGAAGGGCATTACGACAAATTCATAATGTCCGTATCGAGTTCGGAAGGCGGTTTTTGGAATATCCTCCTCCCAGACCTTGAGTTGGTGGTATCCGGATTGCAAATCTATCTTTGAGAAGTGACTAGCTCCTTGGAGCTGGTCGAATAGGTTGTCGATTCGTAGAAGTGGATATCGGTTTTTGACAGTGAGCTTGTTAAGTTCTCTGTAGTCAATACACATCCTGAATATACCGTCTTTCTTCTTGACAAAGAGAACTGGAGCTCCCCAAGGTGAGAAACTGGGTTGGATGAATCCTTTATCCAAAAGCTCACTGAGTTGGCTGGACAACTCTTGCATCTCCGCAGGAGCCAATCTGTAGGGCGATTTGGCGATAGGGGTAGCTCCTGGTACAAGGTCGATTCGAAACTCGACTTGTCTTTCTGGGAGTATCCCCGGAAAATCATCAGGAAAGACATCTGGGAATTCACGAGCTACCGGAATGTCTTGAATTTTGACCTCTTTCTTCGATTTGTCTACTATGTGAGCCAGGAACGTCAAGTACTTCTTTCGTAGATGCTTCTGCGCCTTAATGCACGAGATAAGATGAAGGTTCGTGTTGGCTTTGTCTTCGTAAATAACTAGGGTTTCGTGGTTTGGGAGATGAAGGCGAACGGCCTTCTCGTGACACATAATTTCAGCATGGTGGGGGCATAACCAATCCATGCCAATAATCACATCAAAAATCTTAATGGAAACAGACATTAATTTTATTTGAAATACGTGGTAATTTAAGGTTAGGGTACATCCGATATAGATTTCCCCAGTGGATTCTGTCTTCCTATTAGCCATTTCCACCGTAAAGGTTTCATTAAGCTTCTGGGGTTGTTGATTTAACAGGTGTTTGAATTTATTGCTCACGAAACTCCGTTCTGCAACGGTATCAAATAGGATGCATGCATAGGTGTGGTTTAGGGGAAACGTACCAGTAACAACAGTGGGATCCTGAACTGCTTCTCCCTGACCCATAGCTAGCACCCTTCCTGTTCCTGCGTTCCCAGAGTTGTTGGCGTTGGGGCAATTCCGACGGATATGCCATGTCTTTCCACATCCGTAGCATGTGGGTCTTGACCCCGCGTTATTGTTGTTGTTGTTGTTGTTGTTGTTGTTGTTGTTGTTGTTGCGGTTGTTGTCGTTGTTGTTTCCTTGTAGTTTATTTTGGGAAGGATAGGTCCTGCAATACTTTGCAGTGTGACCCTTCCGATTGCAACTGATGCAATGCATTTCCCTTCATTCGCCATTATGGTGGTAATTGCACTTGTTTCACTTTGGGAGATTCCCAGAATACTGCCTAGGTGCACTTGGATTAGCTGAGGCTGGAGTATGTGGTGTGAAGGGTACTTGAGTGGTTGCATCATTGACCGCCACCGTTTGTTGCTTCTTTGCTAATTCTGAACCTTGTCGCCCTTTCCTCTTATTGTTCTTCCCTTTCTTATGGTCATTCTCTTTCCTGCCCTCGATTTCCGCTGGCTTCTCGCCCTTTTGTTGTTGTGGTCGTACAGCTTCTTGGCCAATCTCTTGGCGCTGTCGAACATTTCAGGTTTTGCAGCGATCACATTTCCTTGAACCGGGGAGGTCAATCCCCAGATGAATCGTTCGATTTTCTTTCCTTCAAATGAAATCATGCCAGGGCACAATAATGACAGCTCGCTAAACTTTGATATGTATGCATCTATATCAGAGTTTCGGACATTGAGATCCCACAGCTCTTGCTCCATCTTCTGAATTTCACCGTGAGGGCAATACTCAGCCATCAGCATTTCCTTCAGCTCCGTCCATGGCATCGAGTTGGCTATAGGGAGAGTCATGGCCTCTATATGCCCATTCCACCAGGTGAGAGCTTGGTCGACAAAGGTGCACGCGGCAAACTTCACTTTCAATTCCTCAGGGCATTCACATATTTCGAACATTGAGTCCACCTTTTCAGGGCTATGACACCACCTGTGCCATTAAAGGTTTGCGACTTGGCATGGTGAAATCCTTGTAGGAGCATGTTTTGGTCGGTCCTTGATTTATCCCGTTGTTTGAACTTCCGGCCCCTTATCCGTTGACTCCTCCATTGTTCCCTTGGTGAATTTGTGCCATAGCTTCGGTGACCACAGCAGACACAACTGCTTGGAATGCAGCTAAGTCAACCTCTGGAGGGGTTTGTCCAGGGTTACCGCGAGTTGATCGTCGAGGCATCTTTCTGTCATGGAACGGAAAGATGTTGAGTGTATGTGCTTTTGTGAGATTGTGATCCTATAAACTTGGTGTGTGGCGCGAACTTAAGTAATTTCACAATTTAACATACAATCATGTATATATACACATAGCAGATTACAACATCACAGTGGAACACATAAAACCTTTCATTAATATTATCCGCATTTTTTGATACGTGAAAATTTTGCTCGAAAGAGCAATACATAAGTGGTGCAAATTCGGCAACATAACGGCTCTATGAGTAGTGTAATCACTTAAACATAGAGTCGGGGGTACATAGCATAGATCCTAGTACTAGTAAGATAAGTATATTCCTAACACTCTAGGGAGCGCCCTATGACAGTAGCGAGATCATATTCCGAAGTGTTGAGCCAACAAATGAGCCATCTCAGTCATTTCTCCAATGACCTCATCCCTCTCATGCTCAGCTCGCACTGCACGTGCTTCCATGGTGAATAGTTGTTGCCGCAGGGCGGTAATCTCAGCTTCGGGGGAGCGATTCTCCCTTGCAGGGTTCACTGGTGGGGCGGGGTGGTCCTGCTGCGACTCGTTGACAGGTGATGTGGCGGAATCCTCGCCTGAGTCTTGTCCTTACTCCACAGCCTCATCAAACTCGTAGTCAGTGTCCGTGTACTCGTCAGGCCCAACTTCGTGTGCTTTCCCTTGATATCTTTTAGGATCATCTTCAATCATCCCGTGAGCCACTAAGACCTGATGAAACTGAATGCCCTGCTGCTCCCCTTCCATAGCGACTGAGAGGAGGTATGTGAATAACTATCGTTACTCCTATGATGCTTCTATTATTGTATAGATTAAGTTGTTGTTCTCTTTTTGGTGCTAAAGGGATATGCTTTTAGGTTCCCTAGCCATCACGATTTCCTCGGGACATGTGATAGTTGTACCTTGGAGGAATGTAGTTGATCAGGCTACATCCACTCCTTGATACGACTATGAACAGTCCTGGCTTAACCGAGATGCTAGCATTATCTTGTTTGGTTCGGTTTTATGTTTTGTTTCCCAATTCACACAAGCATAGATGTTTTATAGTTGTGTTTTTATTTGTTTTGTCTTGTTCAGAGTTGGGTTAGTCCCCTTTTTGGTTTATAGTTGCATATCAATGTGTGGTTAGATATGCTAGTTCACTATAAACAATGCTCTGATACCAACCTGTCACACGCCCGAACCAGACGGCGGAAACGTCCTAGGGCTCGCATGACTTAAATTGAATATCATCACAATGAATATACATGAATCATAACATAAACGTCACCATGCATCAATATATTACAACTGAAATTGTTCACATCAAGTACATTGTTTTACATTACACATTCATAACATAAATAGTTCGAGTGTTTTTAACAACATAACATCTAACATTACTTCATAATACTCTTCCGTTTACCTGTTACTTGAGAATACAAGTTATTTTGGAAAAACGTCAACATATGAAATGTTGGTGAGTTCATAAGCAATGTTGTGATAAAATGATTTGTGTAGTTTGTAAAAACCCAGAAAATCCGATATTTTCTGAAAAGACTTTTGTTTATCAAAGTGTGAGATCCATAAGTTGATACATTAATGATTTTAAAAACACACACACACACACATATATATATATATATATATATATATATATATATATATATATAGAGAGAGAGAGAGAGAGTTAGGATCATTTATATATAAACAAATATTGTGTGAATGTGTTACTCAATGACAACCAATCATTTGAAAAAGAAATAAAGATAATTTAACTCAATAATTAATTAATCATATTTACCTAAATCCATTAAATTAGGTAACTAGTTAATTACTACCCAAATTTATCTCATCTCTTATCTCTTTATATCAAACGTCAACAACTTTTTCCAAGCATGATACCTTCTTTTTTAAAGAAGATGATTTTCTCTAATAAGTTTTTACAGTCATTGATGCATAAAAGGACCATATTCATGTTGCTTCGGTGAGATTCATGTTGCTTCGGTGATCAATTGAAGGGAAGGACTAAGGAGTGATTGCACAACAAGAAGAAGTGACCTTGTTTTTTTCCTTGATTGATTAAATGTGTAGGGGTAATCGCGTAGCAGAAAAAACATACCTTTATTTTTTTCTTGGAAATTATGGCTACAACTTACATTTTGGCTTGTGAAATTATGCCCAGAATATGTAAATGCGAAATTTTGTGAAGGTTATACTCAAAATCAGGGACATTATCTTTTCCAGTGGCATCCAATTAGAAGCCAACCAAGATTTCACTTCCCCTATTCAGTTGGCATTGAAAGATCCGTTGCTTTTATTTTGAAAACTCATTTGTAGATGAAGGTGTTAGATTAGGTGTGTCAATCATTCTCTCTATAATCCCCTTTATTTAGGGTTTTTGGTAAGATGTTGGGTTTGGAATTTAGGGGGCGATTAGATTCAAGAAGGGCATTAATACCTTTTTTTCTTATTCGATATTTATTTTTTTGCTTTGTGCATGCAGCCACAGATGGGAACAAGGAGCAGACCTAGTTAAAATGTTAGTCTAATAGTTCTTGATCAATTATTGAAGTTTTTATATGGAGAACCAAAGCTGGTTTGGTCGTCTTTCATTTGGGATCAGTCTGTAGGACTATATAGATTTCATATAACTTCATTTATTATATTTGTTTTCTGCTATAACATTCAACTGAATAAGGTAGTTAGGGTTTAAAACCACATTTTTGCAATATATTATTTGTTTTCATCAATTACATAACAGACTCGTTTTTATGTCATGGAACCATTTGCCTCATATTTTAATCTCTCGATTATGTGGAGTAATAAGAAGTGATGGTAAAAGTTCAATTTACCAAGAAGGTTAAACTGTGGTACTATTTCTTTTATACTTTATCAGTAAGTGGAGTAGGAATGCATCGTACACAATTTACAATATGAATTTTGTTTTTTCATCAAATATTTATGTGTTTGTTCTTTTTGATTATGTTTAGGTATGAATATATAAACATTTTGGTTGTTTTTTTTGTTTCAAACAGAAACGAGAAGTTGTTGATTCAAATAAATTTAATAATCCTCTTTGTCTCAAACATTTATCTTTTAGTAAAGAAAATTATGTTTGAGCAATGATTCTCTTGTTGTCTACATGTGTTGCACAACAGGTGTGTAGGAAGGCATGTGTTAGTGGAAATTCCTGAAAGAACAACACGCAACAATTGTATCATAGGGTATTCTTGCAAGAATTACAACAAATGACAATGTACCCTGACAAATTTGCATAAAGAATGGTTTTATTCTTCTATAGATGGTTCAAGACTGTTGTTATTCTTTAAGAATGTATTTTATTTTTTTCAAAAGTGTTATATTATTCTTCAAGAATGTCCGTTATCCAATTATATTTATTTTCATATTCTTCAAGAATTTCTTTTATTTTTTCTAGAATGTAACTATTATTCTGAAAATTTTATTTTATTTTTACAAGAATATGACTATTAAAAAATTACATTCTTATTTATATTAAGAATTCTTTAAAAAATGTGTCAATTTTGTATTCTGAATAACTGTTATTTTGGTATCAATTGTTATTATTTATAATATATGCAATCCAATTCTATAAGAATGTTCATGTCTCAAAAGATTCTCTTAAATGGACATGTATTCTTCAAGAATGCTTAACTATAAAAATAATATATTGAATGAAGTCTCTTGAAAATAAAGTGACCCTACGCTTTTTTAATACAACCAATTTAAATATCGATAATAATGTTTGTTGAAATTTTAAATTATAAGGTAATTAAGTATTTAATTTAATACCCATAAAATTCGGAAGATAAATAAGGCATCTTCCTTATGTTGAGCTTAGTTTTAAAAATTGATTATTTAAGTTCCATATATTTACGATCATGCCACTGAATGTAAGACCATAGATTTTTTCAATCGGACGCTCTACATTTAGTCACACATTCACACAATATATGGAATTCATATTTAATCCTAACCCTATATATATATATATATATATATATATATATATATATATATATATATATATATATATATATATATATATGAAGGGTATTTTGTATTATAGTTATAATATTTCGAACGAGTAGTATTGAATTCCCCGGAAAACCCAATGTTTCCCAATGCTGAAATGTATTCGTGATTACTGATTTTTGTATTGTTTTAACGAATGAATATTGAATTAATCCATATTGTATATTGTCCTAATTTTGTCTACTTTGATTTCTCGTAAGCCTTAACAAATGAAGAGAAGGGGAGTATTATGTCCCACTACTATCGTAAGTTCCTTAGGCTGTCGTGGATGCGAAAGACACGATGGTCCAACTCGCATTTGACTACTGTGACCTTACTAGCTTTTCTACCGGGATACTTTGGCCCACTAGCACATAAAGCTATTGAAAGTCCTTTTATAAAATATTGGGTCATTGAAGGCCCAATAACATATAAACGTTATCCCTTTGGACCCAAAGATCATGTTGGTGGGCTTGCAAGGCCCAACAAGCATAATTTGAAACTCATAAGCCAAAAGTTTGCAGATTTACTCATTATAGTCATCACGTATCTACTGAAGTGTTTTGATTTAACGTTTGTTGTTTTGTATTCATTCGAGACCGAATCAATTTGTTTATAACGATTTTTGGTATTGAAGGTGTATTCGTTTTCCGTTTTGTCGTTAGTTGGGTATCTTGTATTTTGCCTTAATGAGTTAATTTGTTTAAAAGTACAATTTGACCTTTTCACAACCTTCCTTTTATAAAAATGACACTTTTAGTCCTTTATACAAAAGAATTTCATTTTTAGTCCTTAAAACATTTTATTGACACTTTTCTATCATAAACTTTTTGAAAAGACATTTTTAACCCAAAATTTATTTAGTAAACAGTTTTAGCCCTTCCAGAATGGTGTTTCTCGGTTAGAACCCCAAATTTCGCAATTTTTACAGTTTTGGCCCAAAATACAAAAAGTTTACATTTTTTATCCTTTTTGGAGTTTAAAAGCATTTTTGACCATAGAAATAGTTTTATCTCACTTCATGTCCCCTGTTTTACAGAATGTTACAATTCAGCCCCTTAAAAACTTCAATTTTTGCAATTTTGGGCTTGTTGGGCCGAAAAGCCCATATTTAGCCCAATAACTTAAATTTTTGCATTTTAAGTCCTTTGAAAATTCTAATATTCAGTAAAATGATTATAAAAAAACTGTTTTGACTCTTTTGACCCTCAAGAAACCGTGACTTGGCCGTTTTTACCCCAAGTTTTGTATTTTTAACATTTTAAGTCCTAAAATGAGTTTTATGTTTAAGTATGTTCCTCATAACCTTATAAGCTATTTTTTGTCTAACTAGCTTAGTGTAAAAGAACTTAGTTTTTGTTTGTTTCTTTTCTCATGTCATAGATCTCGAATTATCACCCCTTTTGGTTACAAATTTATCACAAAAACACATAACGTCAAACACATACATGCATAAAATCACACATAGCATACACATACACATAGATATACACATTTTCTTGTATTCTCCCCCATAAAACATATGAAAACCGAAAATAGAGGGGTATGAAGCTCACCTTGAGTTGTAGTTTCGGTTTTGAAGAAGACTAGAAGAAGAAATTTCGATCCTAGCAAGCCTTCTTGGAGGATCTCGAGTTTAGATGATTTCTAAGAGTGTGCATGATTTTGTAAAGATTAGGAAGAGGTTTTTGATAAAACAAAGAATCTAGATCATAGATCCAAACATAAACTTACCTTGGATGATGATTTTTGTGGAAGAATCTCCTTATCAAACTCTAAATCTCGAAATTTTTATTAAGGATGGAGAGAGTTTCTTTGAGAGAGAGTTTGAGTGAAATGTGTGTGTGTGTTTGGGTTCGGCCGAGAGGAAGAAAGAGAGGAGAGAAGAGAAAGTGACTGATGAGATAGGTGCATGGAAGCATGAGACTTTTGCATGGAAACCCAACAAGTAATAGTGAGGTGGCAAATGAATAATCAGCTCTTTCTTCTTGGGTTGTTGGACCGAGAATGGAGAGGGGAAAATGGAAGAATTGGGCCTTGTATGCTTAAGCCCATTATATGGTTATGTTAGATAATTCTTGGCCCATGAAAAATCAAAGATTGATTTTTATGACCTATTAGGGCTAATATAAATTTGTTTTGGTCCAATAAGTCCCATTAAAGTTAATCTAGTTTATTTTGGGTTCATAAGGCCCAAAAATGCTAAGTTTCATGTATATGGGTCCAATTAGGGCCCATTTGAGAGTTCTAGGTTCAAGATAGTTAAATTGGAAGCTCATTGGTCCGTTAGGTCCAATAAGGAAGTCCTACTTCAAAGCGAACTCAAATTGGAATTTCGAAGGTTTCCAATTCTTTGTTGACCATTTGTAGGGCTAGAATGAAGTATTTGATGAAGTTTTGTTGTTATAGAATAAGCATCATGCATGCTTTCATGTTACTGATTCATAGTTGTTATAAGTGTTGTAGTTACAAGGCACCAAAATTTCTAGTTGTGACACCCCTAAGCTTAAATAATATCTTTTGACCACAAATGTTATTCTAAACTAATTATTGATTAATATTAATTAAACAATATGATTTCTCCTTTAATATATTATTCCTATAACATATTAATAAATCTTAGTTAATCCTCTTTTTCCATAATTCATCCTATTAGTTGCTATGGTGAAGGCAACCCAAAAGGACCATGCTCATAATCGGGTCAAGTACATACCAAAATAGTTATGGGTTAGACATCTAATCCAACAATAAGCTATAATCATATTCAAAAATCAAGTAGCTTAATCAGACACCATGATATATATACCTTTACGTTTGGACAACTATAGTTTTGGGAGTGATCTTAGTGAGAAATAATACAACAACCTAAAACTAAATTAACAACCAAATCATTTAGGTTTTTAAAATAAAATTGTATTGTATAGATTTAAAAGTTAGGTTTTGGATACATAGAGTCAGTACACCAGTTGCTGCACTAACACCAGCTTCACCAAACACTGTTGTTGCTGCTTCTGTGAAAAGTGTCGTAGTTCCAATGTTGATTACACTGGAAAGAAGATTATCATTGTTAATAACAAGATTTCATTGGAAATGAAAAGAAATTGTAAGGTTTACGATGTGCCAATGAGAATGGTGGTGAGGAATTGTGTGATATCAGTACGAAGGAGCTTGAAGACGCCATTTTCATCTTCTTTTTTAGCTAGCTCTCTCACCTGTGAACAAAACACTATATTGAGGCACCACTATATCAATGTAGGTAATAAAACACGATATAGATACCTTCCAAGGTGAAAGAGTGGTGATCGAAGTCTCGGCCATAGAAAAGAAGGACGATAAACCCAAAAGTGCAGCTAAAATAAAACCTTGTCAAGAATGAAAGTTACTTCTCAGTATCTACTTCGCCGTCTTCCATCCTGATCATTTTCAACACCACGTTAGAAAGCTCCACCATCGACCTGTCTGCCACCGCCTCCTATTCTTTGGCGTATTTCTCATTTAAAACTCCTTGATGTATGATTTTCTTCTACAATTCATCGATTCGGTTCATCTGGTTTGGTGACAAATCTCCAGTCCTCAATCCACAAATCAGATCACCGGTTTTAGCCTCTAATTGAATTCCTGATTTCGAGTACAAAAGATGGATTACTAACATCGGCCGCCATCCTCCGATCCACAGAAACGTATCCTCCAGCTTGCTCTGCTACGTAGGCGAAAAAATCAAAATCGCATCTCGTTTTTCCTAATTTTATTTATCCAGGTAGTACTGCCCGTAATGCCTGACAACTCTCTCGATCAATGGAATCAGAATGGCGTCATCATTTTTGGTTGGGTTATGGTTGTTAGATACCGCGACAAGTTCTTCAAGGTAGGAATTATGCTCGCAGATCCAACACTCGAAGAATTTATGGAATGTTTCACGGTGAGGATTATTAACATTCATAACTTGCGCCATAAAAGTTGCGTTGTTCGGGATGACTGACATTATTTCCAGAGATTGCAAGTTACAGAATATTGGGTTTTAACGGATGAAGATGTCATCTCCAACGAGGAGGCACTCTTTGGAGGCAATGCGACGATAGGAGTCGGGATGAGAGAGAGAGAGAGAGAGAGAAAGAGGGAGAGGTAGGCGGGGGTTGATGTGATTCAATTTGATGATAAAGGGTTGGTTTTTTTTTACTAAAATGCCCCTGATTCATTATAATTATGATGCCCCTGTGTCATTTTTTTCAAAGTATTTACAAAAACGCCACAAAGCATCCTACCCTTTTATTATTTTGATCTAACGGCTCACGATCGGTTCTCTGGTTCCTGGGAAAGTTTGAGTTCTCAAATGGTCATTCCTCTCTCTCTCTCTCTCTCTCTATATATATATATATATATATATATATATATATATATATATATATATATCATTTTGCCGCTCTATAAATATTTAACACTTTCTTTATAAAACCACCACACAAATCAACTATTTCTAAATAATTGGAAAAATGAATCCGTCTTGTAATTCACCTCGTTCCAATACACCAACCACTGATATTTCCCATCTGGATACTCTGTTCTATTACCTACAAATGGATTCAACACCATAATACCAAATTACTAAATGGAATCAACCTTATTTTATGTCTCCTCGAAACCTTTTTTAAGTATCCCAACCTGAAACCCAACACCTTAAGGAAAAATAAGATGAATATGTAGAAGTGATCTTGTAAACACAACCTCGAAACCCAACCTGATTCCTAACTAGAGGGTTGTTGATAGAAACAATAGGCGAACTAGAAGAGCCATTAAAATTTAATGACGCTGATACCCCTAAAAAGTGGATCCCAACAGAAGAGACGACGTTGGCAACCACCTACATTGAGACCACAAAGGATCACGTTAACGAAATGTATACAGGTTTGATTCTTATATGAAGCGCGATGAGCAAGAATTTAATAGAGTAATGTTCGTTGAAAAACCTAATCGGTCAAAACACCAAATATATACCAAGTGTAAGGATTTACACGCGAAATTGTTCAAATTTAGTGAAATCGACAATAATTTAGTGATGAGTTGGAAAATTGGTGAAAGTGACAATATTATTTTCATGAAAGCTCTCAAGGATTACCTTTTTAGAAGGTATGGGTTGGCGTTTAGCCAAATTAAGGTTTGGAATATTATGAGAGTTCTATTTGTTGGATTAATGTCTAAGTCCATAACTATAATTGGTAAGACTTGACCCGACCTGGCATGGTCCATTTGGGTTGCATGGCATCATGCACTTGGATAGACTATAATGAGAGAAATAACACTTAAGGTTGATTAATATATTATAATTTCTAATATATTAATAGGATTATTTAATTAGTATTGATCAAGAATTAATCTAGAATTAATTAAGTGATCAAAAGAAGACTAAGTAAATATATGGGTTGATTGTGTAAATCATCCATACTTGTATAGTAGGCTAATTCTTCATGGATAATCAAGTTGGGCTAAAACCCATAGGGTTGTCCATGGATGATCCATGGTGTATTTGAACCCATGGATCCAAGGAAATGGAAGGCCATGACAATTAGGGTTTACCCTAATTGTAACAACTATATAAGATCATATTCTTTGGAAAAAACGGTGATTTGTGATTCCACTTGAGGCTTCCACACTATTGGGGCTAAGCTCTTAAAGCTTGAATACATCAAGCTACATCAAAAGGTATGTCATGTAACTAGTACTTTGTAGTATAAGAGCTTCATAATATGCTAGTTAGGATTTGTCACACCCCGAAAACCGAAGGCAAAAACATTTCCGGGGTTGACTCCACGTTGAGTATCAAATCCAATGCACATAGTAAGTAAAGTAAAACAACCATTACATTACATATAGAAAAGTTTTACAATTTTTTTTCAAAAGTAAAGTTGTGCAGGTGATACATAGTATATATAAACAAAATGGTACGGATCTTCTGCGCACTCCGTCTTCGAACAAAAGGATCATCGGGTACCTGTCTAACACCGACCTGAGAATACAAGCGGTTTGAAAATCAGCATAACACTGGTGAGTTCATAAGCGGTTTTGTTTTGTGCAAAATGTACAAGTTTCCTTTTTGTTTCTGAAAATGTTACACACCAAGAAAATCTCATATTTTCTTAAAAGTTGGTTATCGAATGCCACAATGTGATGTAAAGTTGTACATTGAAAACATGTTAACAGTTGTGAAATGTAAAGTTATCCGGTTGGTTACACTTTTCTGGTTATGTATAATGTACCCCAGGAAAATCCCATATTTTCCTGAATGTTGGTTACCAATTGTGAAAGATGTAAGCTGAAAACCCGGTTGTCGTTGTGAAATGTATTAGTTTTAAAACAAAGTAAACTAATTACTTTATTCATTATTACTATTAAGTAAATCCCTGTTATCCTAATTGCGAGTTCCATAACCAAACGATAGACTAGATATGGCAATAAGTAGTCCACATCACCTTATGACTTTTGTCACCCTTGAACCATTTTGGTTCGGCTGTAGCTAGCAGCCAGGTGGGGTAGTCAGCCCCGTATAGATCTATACACTCAAGTCACGCTCCTTATCTAAGAGATTCTGGTTACGGGTGCAGTCCTCCACTCGCGTATCTCTGTGGAGTGTTCGCCGAGGACGTGTCTCCAATTATATAGGACTAACAAATTTACTAGTAATAATATGATAATCCTCCACTCGCGTATCTCTGTGGAGTGTTACCGAGGACAAAACAGTGTACAAGTTTTATGTTCAAAGGTTCTAATGCCATGCTTTTAACTGATAAAATGTGGAAAATCATTTGTGAAATAAATAAAACATAACAGTTTACAACTAATTTCACAAATAATGTATATGATTACCCTGCAAGTTTCAAACAGTTATCAGTTGTGGTTATCAGTGTTAAAAGCATATAAGTTTTGAAACATACACATGTAAAACAAGTTTTAAGTACAATTATCCATTGCACTTTGCTTGTATTCCCCCCTGAAAACAGTGAAAACAATGAAAAAGGGTAGGGGTATGAACTCACCAGACGAGGAAATGCGACTGTTTCGGACACTAAACGTTGGTTCGGGGCTTCATTACACGCGAGGTTCCTATGTTATGAAATAATGTCCAAATATATCTAATTAGATTTAAAAATAGTAATTAGATAGGATACTACACTCCAATGAGCTAAAACACTTCAAAACGAGTGTTTGGAGTGACCCGGGTGACATCTACGGACGTGTAATGATGCGAGGGACTTGGGACTTGAGTTTACTCTTCAAGAGTAAACTCCTTATGGATTTTTCGGCCATATATCACATACATACATGAGTTCACGGCCGTGAACTCATGATTAGGTGATTTGGGGTGCTAAATGGCTTAAATGAACATGGGGAATGATGGAATGGATTTTTCTAAAGCCTTGGAATGGATTGCACTAGCATATATATTATTTATGGGAGTTCACGGCAGTAAACTTGGAGTTTACGGCCGTAAACTCCCCCAGGCTCAAACCATAATTATTTTGGAAGGCTAGGACAATCACATGTGATTCCAACTATTTTTCCAAGCCTTGGTATGAGTTTTGGGCATCATTTGACACATAAAGAAGAGTTTACGGCCCTGGAACTTGTCCTTGGGGTGTCATGGCCGTAAACTCTCATTTGGAGGGTGTTTGTCATGTTTAAGGTCCCCAAACTATTTTTAGATGATTCTAGGATTTATTCCAAGGCTATTGGTGTAATTATATGGCTTTTAAACATGTTTAAATGAGTTTACTCCCCATGAATGAAGAGTTTACGGCCCAAGCATGTTCCTTGGCCGTAAACTCTTATTTGCTCCTCAAAATTCATGTTTAGGGTGTTCTAAGTCCGGATTTGTAAGCCATAAGGTCGTATCTAAGTTCCAATGTTGGTTTGGAGGGGTTAAATTGCTCAAAAACCCATGTTTTTAGGTGTTTACGGCCCAAGCATGCTCCTTGGCCGTAAACACATGTTCCAGGTCCAAATTGATAGATTAAACACGAATTTGAAGGCCTAAGAGGTTAAACAACAAGTTGGGGATGTTACCTCAAAGATTTGGAGCCTTAATTCAATGTTTTGGACCTTGAATCTTTGGTTGAGGAGAGAGGTTAGAGAGAAAGTAGTGAGATGAAGCAAAAGCTTCAAATGGAAGTTTGATTCACTTTAAATAGTGTTCGGGATTTAAACACGGTGAAATTATACCCGATATCGGCTTTAGACGGGGCTTTTGGTCGCACCCGATCAAGTTGTCGTAACCCGATATGGTCGATTCTAGAAATGTTCCGATCACTAATACGGGGTGTTAGAATGAGTTCTAAATATATTAGGACACCCATTAAGTCATTTTAGATAGTTACAATTTAATGACTTAATTAAATAGCTAAATCGGAGACGAATTTGGAAACGACGATTGGTTGATCGAAATGGATTACGAAAAGGGTTACAAGCAATGATACGAAATTTCGGGTTGTTACATTATCCCCCCGTTAGAGGGAATTTCGTCCCGAAATTCAAAATTAAGATACAAGACAAGATACAAATCATGGATCTGGAAAGAGATGTGGATACTGCTGTTTCATCGAGTCTTCACGCTCCCAAGTGAACTCCTGTCCCCGCTTGGCATTCCAACGAACCTTCACTAACGGGATGCGGATTTGCTTTGTACGTTTGACTTCTCGATCCATGATTTCAATCGGTTCCTCCACGAAGTTGAGGTTTTCATTGATCTCTATCTCGTCCAAGGGAATCACTAGGGTTTCATCGGATAAGCACTTCTTGAGATTTGAAACATGGAAGACGGGATGGATGTTACTGTGACAACCCGAAATTTCCATTCTGAACAAACAATATCACTTCAATAGAAGTTATAACAGTCACAGTAAATTTTCAGACTTTTCGGATAAGTTTGAGTAATTCAGGGTTTACACTTCAGGAGATATCAGGAGAGTGGATGCACTAGGGTTTCGTGCGACACTGTTATTCCAACACTCGGTTATATTAGAAATCATTTCGGGAATAAAAATATTTTCTGCCAAAAATATCTCAGGACTATAAATAGAATTCTGAACCAAATTATGTCATTAGTTACATTTCCAACTAGAGAAAAGTCATTTTCTCTCTCACGGGTCTTCGGTTTTTTATCCCAAATCGTGAGTACACTTCTCTAGTTGTCTTATAATGCTTATAATGTGCTTAATAACTTAGATTACATACCAAATCTGTGAGATTCGGGAGTTTACCGCCCAAGAACGTTCTTGGAGAGTAAACTCCTATATGTGGCTTAAATGCTACCTAGTCTTTTCCCCATGTTAGATAACTACCTTAGGCTTGTATGCTAGTGTGTATATGACTATAAAACATCAAAAATCGGATCAAGACCCCAAGATTTTGGAGTTTACCGCCCAAGAACACGCGGAGAGTAAACTCCAATTTAAGGGCTAAAAGTGTCCCAAAGTCCCTCAAAGCCTTAGAACTCAAACTAGAAGCATTCATTACATATTTAGGACACCAAAATCAATTAGAAACAAGGATGAAAAGTGATTTCACGGCCAAGGGTGTTCTTGGGCCGTGAACTCCATGTTTAAGTGCCAAAATGCCCTTAAAACCTTCCTTAAGCCAAGAGACTAATTTGGGCATGTACCTAAATGAGTTTGGGACTAGCTAACACACTTAGAACACCAAGAGTAAGGTGTTCACGGCCCAAAAGGTTCTAGGGCCGTGAACACCATAAAATGGTGCCAAATGGTTCCATAAACTCTTCTTAAGCCTTGTACAATAGCCTTGTTTAGTTCCTACTTAATTTAGGGACTTCAAAAACACCATAAACATCCTCCCAAGGGAGATTACGGCCGTAATCTCCAAGGGAATATGGTCCCAGGGCCGTAAACTCCTTAAAGGAGTTATATTATGCCGTAAACTCTTCCATAGACCAAGCCATTAAGTAGAAATGCTTATTAGGGCCTTATAGAGCATCAAACTTCAAATAGACACATAGGTATGAGTTCACAGCCGTAAACTCATGAGTTTACGACCTTAAACTCATTTGGTAGTGTTATTAGGGCCGTGAACTTCATGGTGGAGTTTTCCTTGAGCCCTACACCCAATAGCTTCCCCTACAAACACTTAGATGCAATCCTAGAGGCTAATAACACTTGATAAAGGTGTTTAGCATGTCCTAGGGTGTCTTGACTTGTTTATTAGTTGTTTATAGACTAATTTGTTACTTATATGTGAAATTATATGTTAACTAGGATCGTAAGTGTGTTCACGACTTCACTTGACACCTAGCAGTCCTACCTCTTCAGTTCATCCGTATCACCCACAACAGGTGAGTTCATACCCCTAATCAATGTTTTAAATAATTTTAAATGCTTTAATGGGGGGAATACAAGTAGAAAACAACATGTTATTAAATCATCTATTGTATTTTATAACTGTGTTTTCATTCAACAGATTTCACATACTACAAAATGTGATGCATGAAATGGTTTTCTATCTTTAAAATACTCTGTTATCAAATGTATTACTATTTATATTAGGTAGATCGATATCTAGGCGGGACTAACCATTCCGAATCCCATCTGATTTACATCAGTGGTCGATGACCATCTACGGAGGTCTATGGTTACTATTTATATTAGGTAGATCGATAGCAGGGGCTAACCCCTCCACCCACCTGTTGCTGCTACAGAGGACAAGTGGACAATCTTCGGATGTTCATTAGGTTATACCATTCGCTTATTGCGATGTTGTGTTAGTCCTAGTACCCGGTGATAACACTTACATTAATACTATTTCTGGACAATCTTCAGATGTTCATTAGGTTATCTATTTCGCTTATTGCGATGTTGTGTTAGTCCTAGTACCCAGTGACAACATTTACATGATTATATTTTTCCTATTTACTTTATTTTGTGATATATTCACATAAACGATGAGTTAGACTAAGTACTTTTAGTACTAGTCAATAGAAAGGAAAAACTATCATTTTACTTACAAAACATTTAGGTCTTGGTAGAAGACTATCATATCATTTTCCTATTTTACTTTATTTGGTGATACATTCACCTAAACAAAGAGTTAGACTAAGTACTTTTAGTACTAGTCAATAGAAAGGAAAAACTATCATTTTACTTACAGAACATTTAGGTCTTGGTAGAAGACTATCATATCATTTTCCTATTTTACTTTATTTGGTGATACATTCACCTAAACAAAGAGTTAGACTAAGTACTTTTAGTACTAGTCAATAGAAAGGAAAAACTATCATTTTACATTGTAGTAACAAAACATTCGGGTCTTGGTAGAAGACCACATTTCATACTTTATCAACTGTTCTATTTAAAGATTTATACGACGTTCTTAAAAGCATTCCAAAACAGGACAATAACACCTAAATACTTATGAATTCACCAGCTTTAAAGCTGATACTCGCTTTCAAAATAACTTGTATTCTCAGGTCATCAGTTAGACAGGTGCGATGGCCAGGTTTTTGAGAAGATGGAGCACAGACAAGACTCGCCTTATTTTGATTATTCATTTTATTGTTGTACATTATGAAATAACACACATGTATTAAAACTTTACTTTTAATGCAATGGATGATGTTGTTGCTTGTTTACTACTTTACACTGTTATGATACTTCACATGACGTCCTCCACCCCGGAAAGTTTCTTCCGTTCTTGGTTTTGGGGTGTGACAGTTACTGAGCTCATGGGGTAAACGAAGTTTATAGGCTACCGGACCGATCCTAGCGAGGATCTCGAAGGGTCCAATGTACCTCGGGTTAAGTTTCCCACACTTTCCAAAGCGTACCGTGCTTTTCCAGGGCGAGACCTTCAACAGGACACGGTCTCCAACCTGGAATTCCAAAGGTTTCCGTCGGTTATTAGCATAACTCTTTTGGCGATCTCGTGAAGATTTCAATCGTTCCCGGATTTGGATGATCTTCTCGGTGGTTTCGCGGATGATTTCAGGACCAGTGAGAGCACTGTCGGGGACTTGACTCTTGGCTAGCTGTGTGTCCCCCACCTCGGCCCAGCACAGAGGGGATCTGCACTTACGACCGTAGAGGGCTTCAAACGGAGCAGCCCTAATGTTGGTGTGGTAACTGTTGTTGTACGAGAACTCGATCAGAGGTAAATGTGTGTCCCATGACTTTCCAAAATCAATGACACAGGCCCTAAGCATGTCCTCCAGGGTTTGGATTGTTCTCTCACTTTGTCCATCAGTCTGAGGATGATACACCGTGCTCATGTCTAGTTTGGTTCCAAGAGCCTTCTGGAGAGACTGCCAGAATCTAGAGGTAAACCTGCTATCTCGATCAGAGATAATGGACGCAGGTACATCGTGCAGTCGGACTACCTCTTGGATGTAAATCCGCACGAGTCTTTCCATCTTGAATGATTCTTTGATCGGAATGAAGTGAGCGGACTTTGTCAAACGATCGATAATTACCCAGATGGTATCGTACCCACTCGGACACTTGGGTAACTTGGTGATGAAATCCATAGTAATCATCTCCCATTTCCATTCGGGTATCTCGGGCTGCTGGAGCAGACCCGAGGGTTTCCGGTGCTCGACTTTAACCTTGGCGCAAGTCAGACACTTGCCCACGAACGTAGCTATCTTAGCTTTCATGTTTGGCCACCAGTATTGTTTCTTGAGATCCATGTACATCTTGTCCGAACCCGGGTGAACATAGTATCTAGTCTTGTACGCTTCCTCCATGACAATCTCCCTGAATCCTCCGGACTTTGGAATCCAGATTCGATCCATGAGACAGTAGACTCCGTCGCCTCTGACCTCAAGTTTCTTTTCCATTCCTCTCAAGGATTCGTTCGACATGTTCTCGGGTTTGAGGGCTTCTCGAATTTGCATGGATAAGTGGGAATGGATAGTCATTGTCAGGGTCTTCACCTTTTGGCTTGAAATCTCCTTTCGGCTAAGGGCATCTGCTACGACATTGGCCTTGCCGGGATGGTAAAGGATTTCACACTCATAATCACTGAGTAGTTCTACCTATCGCTGTTGCCTCATGTTCAAGTCTTTCTGGTCAAAGATGTGTTGCAGGCTCTTATGGTCAGTGAAGATCGTACACTTGGTTCCGTAGAGGTAATGTCTCCAAATCTTCAGTGCAAAGACTACGGCTCCTAACTCCAAGTCATGTGTGGTATAGTTAACCTCGTGTGCTTTCAGCTGTCTAGAGGCATAAGCAATTACTTTTCCTCTTTGCATAAGCACGCAGCCTAAGCCTTGACTAGACGCATCGCAGTAGACAACGAAGTCCTCTTTCCCTTCGGGTAGGGACAGAACAGGCGCGCTGCACAAGGCTTTCTTCAACGTCTGGAATGCAGTTTCTTGCTTATCACTCCAACAAAAGGGTACACCTTTCTGGGTTAGAGTGGTTAAGGGTTTGGCGATTCTGGAAAACTTATGGATAAATCTCCGATAATAGCCGGTGAGACCCAAGAATTGCCGGATTTCTGTGGGTGTCTTCGGTGCCGACCAATTCTCTATGGCTTTAATCTTGGAAGGATCTACATGAATACCCTCCTCTCTAACCACGTGACCGAGGAAAGTTACCTTCCGAATCTAGAACTCACATTTGGAAAATTTCGCGTACAACTTCTCGGATCTAAGGGTTTCCAACACTTGCCTCAAGTGCTGTTTGTGATCTTCTTCGCTTCGGGAATAGACAAGTATGTCATCAATGAATACAATGACGAACTTTTCCAGATAAGGACGACACACCCGGTTCATCAGGTCCATGAACATCGCCGGTGCGTTGGTTAGACCGAAGGGCATCACTACGAACTCGTAGTGTCCATATCGAGTCCTGAAAGCTTTTTTGGAAACATCACTCTCATGAACTCGTAGCTGATGGTACCCTGATTGAAGGTCTATCTTCGAGAAGTAACTGGCTCCCTGGAGTTGATCGAAGAGGTCATCTATTCGCGGAAGAGGATATCGGTTTTTGACGGTCAACTTGTTCAGCTCGCGATAGTCGATACACATTCGAAAGGATCCATCTTTCTTCTTGACAAACAATACCGTAGCTCCCCAGGGTGAGGAACTCGGTCTAATGAATCCCTTACTGAGCAACTCATTGAGTTGGCTGGATAACTCCTGCATTTATGCTGGAGCTAAGCGATATGGAGACTTCGCTACGGGGGTAGCTCCAGTAATTAGGTCAATACGGAACTCGACCTGACGCTCCGGAGGAATGCCTGGAAGCTCTTCGGGAAATACATCAGGAAAGTTACAGACTTTGGGGATGCTCGCGAAGTCTTTAACTTCCTGTTTCTCATTGATTACATGGGCTAAGAATGCAATACACTCCTTTCGCAGGAGCTTCTGAGCTTTGATGCAGGAAATGATACGAAGATTGGAACTGAGTTTATCACCATAGATAATGAGAGTTTGACCCGAAGGAAGGTTGAGATGGATGGATTTTTCGAAACAAAGGATATCTGCATGATTGGGACTCAACCAATCCATGCCAATGATGACATCAAAGCTCTTTATGGAAACCGGCATGAGATTGATAGGAAATGAATGGTCATTCAGGGTAAGGTTACAACCTACGAACACCTCGTTGGCGCTTTCTTTCTCACTGTTAGCCATCTCGACGGTAAACGTTTCAATTAATGGTTAGGGATTATGTTTTAGGTTATGTTTGAACGCATGACTAACAAAACTCCTTTCAACACCCGAATCGAAAAGAATATTAGCATATGAGTTGTCGAGAAGGAACGTACCCGAGACAACAGTAGGATCAGCGACTGCCTCCTCCCTTCCCATGTCTAGGACTCTTCCAGTGTTATCAGTTGTACACTTCTTGGGGCAGTTCCTTTTAAAATACCCAACATCTCCACAGTTATAGTAGGCTTGACCAACGCCTGCTCCAGATGATTGATTGGCCGATTGGGCCGGAGCTTTGTAGAATCAGACCGTGTGCCCCTTCTTACCACAATTGGTACAAGATAGTTCTCGGCAAGGGCCGGGGTTGTGGTGGTACTTGCACTTGTCACACATAGGAAGATTACCAGCATATCTGCTAGTAGGAGTTGGAGCTGTGGATCCCACAACAGAAGCAGCAGCAATGGGGGTAGTAGCAGCATGGACTGCTATAATCTGCTATTTCTTGGAGGACCCTTGGGAAGATTGACCCTTCTTCTTCTTCTAGAACTTTCTCTTCTCACCACTCCTCTTGATCGGCTCAGGAGTGGTAGTGGTTTCCTCGACATCATCACTATGATCAATTAGGGTTTGGGCTAAAGTCCTGGCACTATAATAGGTATCTGGACGTGCAGCTAAGACATTTCCCTTTGTTGGCTGGGTCAACCCCCAGATGAACCTTTCTATCTTTTTACTTTCAGGAGTGACCAATCTCGGGCAGAGAAGTGCGACATCATCGAATCGGGAAGTGTATGCAGCAATATCGGAACCTTTCATCTTCAGGTTCCAGAGCTCGTGCTCTAGTTTCTGCATTTCACCACGGGGACAGTACTCAGCAATGAGGAGTTCTTTCATGGCTTCCCAGCCCATGGCATTGGCTACGGGTAGGGTTAGAGATTTGACTCGACCATTCCACCAAGTCCTGGCCTTATCAATGAAGGTACAGGCTGCGAATTTGACTTTATCAGACTCCGCACAGGCATGGATTTCAAAAATGGATTCGATTTTCTCGAACCATCGGGATAAGGAAATGACACCTCTTGTGCCATCAAAAGATGTTGGTTTTGCATTCATGAAGTCCTTATAGGAACCCTCCTTTCGGTATCCTTGATTACTTCCTTGATCCTGATTTTGATTGCCACAACCTGAACCACCGGAACCACCGGTGTTTAGTTGAGACATAGTAGTTGCCACCGCGGCGGTAACAGCTGCTTGGAATACCACTGGGTCAATTTCAGGAGGAGGTGGTGGCGGAGGGTTGTTGGTATTGGAGCTGGGTCTCTTTCTGGGAGGCATCTTGATCTAATAAGATCAAGAAAGAGAGGATGATAAGTCCTCTGAATCGAATCGAGAGATATGACAGATATATATTCCAAATAAGCGATAAAGCAGGAAAGAGTTATCAAAGCAGGTAAACTATCGCTAACGGAATGATCAAGGATCTATACGTGAACAAGGATTTCTACAAAGGATTGGATCGAGAAATATTCCCATAGTATTTCATGATTCGCTACGACACTAGCTCGATGTTTGTGGTATTAGGGTAAGTTTTAGGCATGCCGCATACCACAGTCACTCCCAAGCACATGTTGGTCATGTCTCGAACGAATATAGTTGGCCAGGCTATATTGATCCTAGACACGACTACATAACTGCCCAGGTTTAACCGCAGTACACAACACCCATTTACTTATGTTTTGTTCTACTTGTAGTTACGGATCTCGACGGTTCGGTATACTTGTATACTTTTGAAAATACTTATATTTTGAAGATACTTTTAATTCAGAGCACTTAGGCCCTTTAGTGTTTATAGTTTTATACCATGTAAGGTTTGGTATACTTTATTCACTATAAACAAGGGCTCTGATACCAATCTGTCACACCCCGAAAACCGAAGGCGGAAACATTTCCGGGGTTGACTCCACGTTGAGTATCAAATCCAATGCACATAGTAAGTAAAGTAAAACAACCATTACATTACATATAGAAAAGTTTTACAATTTTTTTTCAAAAGTAAAGTTGTCGTTGTGAAATGTATTAGTTTTAACACAAAGTAAACTAATTACTTTATTCATTATTACTATTAAGTAAATCCCTGTTATCCTAATTGCGAGTTCCATAACCAAACGATAGACTAGATATGGCAATAAGTAGTCCACATCACCTTATGACTTTCGTCACCCTTGAACCATTTTGGTTCGGCTGTAGCTAGCAGCCAGGTGGGGTAGTCAGCCCCGTATAGATCTATACACTCAAGTCACGCTCCTTATCTAAGAGATTCTGGTTACGGGTGCAGTCCTCCACTCGCGTATCTCTGTGGAGTGTTCGCCGAGGACGTGTCTCCAATTATATAGGACTAACAAATTTACTAGTAATAATATGATAATCCTCCACTCGCGTATCTCTGTGGAGTGTTACCGAGGACAAAACAGTGTACAAGTTTTATGTTCAAAGGTTCTAATGCCATGCTTTTAACTGATAAAATGTGGAAAATCATTTGTGAAATAAATAAAACATAACAGTTTACAACTAATTTCACAAATAATGTATATGATTACCCTGCAAGTTTCAAACAGTTATCAGTTGTGGTTATCAGTGTTAAAAGCATATAAGTTTTGAAACATACACATGTAAAACAAGTTTTAAGTACAATTATCCATTGCACTTTGCTTGTATTCCCCCCTGAAAACAGTGAAAACAATGAAAAAGGGTAGGGGTATGAACTCACCAGACGAGGAAATGCGACTGTTTCGGACACTAAACGTTGGTTCGGGGCTTCATTACACGCGAGGTTCCTATGTTATGAAATAATGTCCAAATATATCTAATTAGATTTAAAAATAGTAATTAGATAGGATACTACACTCCAATGAGCTAAAACACTTCAAAACGAGTGTTTGGAGTGACCCGGGTGACATCTACGGACGTGTAATGATGCGAGGGACTTGGGACTTGAGTTTACTCTTCAAGAGTAAACTCCTTATGGATTTTTCGGCCATATATCACATACATACATGAGTTCACGGCCATGAACTCATGATTAGGTGATTTGGGGTGCTAAATGGCTTAAATGAACATGGGGAATGATGGAATGGATTTTTCTAAAGCCTTGGAATGGATTGCACTAGCATATATATTATTTATGGGAGTTCACGGCAGTAAACTTGGAGTTTACGGCCGTAAACTCCCCCAGGCTCAAACCATAATTATTTTGGAAGGCTAGGACAATCACATGTGATTCCAACTATTTTTCCAAGCCTTGGTATGAGTTTTGGGCATCATTTGACACATAAAGAAGAGTTTACGGCCCTGGAACTTGTCCTTGGGGTGTCATGGCCGTAAACTCTCATTTGGAGGGTGTTTGTCATGTTTAAGGTCCCCAAACTATTTTTAGATGATTCTAGGATTTATTCCAAGGCTATTGGTGTAATTATATGGCTTTTAAACATGTTTAAATGAGTTTACTCCCCATGAATGAAGAGTTTACGGCCCAAGCATGTTCCTTGGCCGTAAACTCTTATTTGCTCCTCAAAATTCATGTTTAGGGTGTTCTAAGTCCGGATTTGTAAGCCATAAGGTCGTATCTAAGTTCCAATGTTGGTTTGGAGGGGTTAAATTGCTCAAAAACCCATGTTTTTAGGTGTTTACGGCCCAAGCATGCTCCTTGGCCGTAAACACATGTTCCAGGTCCAAATTGATAGATTAAACACGAATTTGAAGGCCTAAGAGGTTAAACAACAAGTTGGGGATGTTACCTCAAAGATTTGGAGCCTTAATTCAATGTTTTGGACCTTGAATCTTTGGTTGAGGAGAGAGGTTAGAGAGAAAGTAGTGAGATGAAGCAAAAGCTTCAAATGGAAGTTTGATTCACTTTAAATAGTGTTCGGGATTTAAACACGGTGAAATTCTACCCGATATCGGCTTTAGACGGGGCTTTTGGTCGCACCCGATCAAGTTGTCGTAACCCGATATGGTCGATTCTAGAAATGTTCCGATCACTAATACGGGGTGTTAGAATGAGTTCTAAATGTATTAGGACACCCATTAAGTCATTTTAGATAATTACAATTTAATGACTTAATTAAATAGCTAAATCGGAGACGAATTTGGAAACGACGATTGGTTGATCGAAATGGATTACGAAAAGGGTTACAAGCAATGATACGAAATTTCGGGTTGTTACAGGATTAAAGCCTTGGAAAGTTATTATTTGCATGTATAATAGAGAAAACATAGATCCAAGGTTTATCGGGTTGCATGTACACCATAGGAGTGTTAGAATGCTCAAAACCAAACAGTGGTATCAGAGCCTAGGCTTGCTTTCTCTTATACTTGATGCAAATAGATTTTTTGAAACCAAGAAACTGTCAGAGCCTAAAACTCGACGAGTTCTGGTAGAAAACTCGACGAATTCATGTATTAGAACATGAACTCGACGAGTTCCATGAAGAACTTGACGAGTTTAACCTCCAGACAGCATATCTTCGTGGTTTTTGGCTGGAATTGGACTAGGAACATTACCAGAAGCTGTTTTTGAACTTATAAACTTGTTTTTGATGTGGTAATGTTCATGCTAATCCAATTTGAAAGATAATTGTCAATAGATTCATATTTTGTATTACTTTAAAAGTTATGCTAATTACATGGAAAAGTTTGATGTGAATTATCTTTGTTCTTATGAGTTATTTAGATTAATAGATTAGTTAATTGATTATGTGTTTTCAATCCATTTTAATCTAAGAGTTGATTCTAAAATGTGTTTTTGTAACTTGTCCTCAAGTTATATGAAAATTCACATTTAATTTTCATAAAACTCTTAAAAGTTGGCAATGGTTACAAAAATGAAGAGTCTTGTCTCATTGAATGGTTTTATGACTCCATAACTTGTCCTCAAGTTATGGAAGTTCAAGAGTCACTTCATTAAGTAATAAAATATGTAACCTTAATTAATTCCACAAGTTATAAAATAAAGAAAAGTTAATTCTTTTATTAGTTTAAAGTCTTCCATAACTTGTCAACAAGTTATGGAACTTGAAGAGTTTTTAATTAAAACTACTTTAAACACATAAGTTTTGGAATTAATTAGTTTTGAATTGTTTCAAAACTTGCCCTCAAGTTTTGGAATTTGAAAATTCTTCTCTTATGAATACTTTAATTCCAAGTTAGCCCTTAGAATTTTAAAAGTTAAAATTCAACCCTTATACTTTATAATATTATAAGTTAATAATAGTTATATATATGTATAAGAGCAAGTCGTCTTACCATTAGTAGGCCTCATTCATGAAGCTGGTCTATAAGGGGGGTATAAGGTTACTGTCTGTAGAATGGCAGTTTAATGGGTGTCCACTCTCACCCACCGCTTCCTTGACTGGTGGAGGGTCGTTAGCCGAACGGGTAGGACAAGGACTACAATTCTCCCTTCATTAAAAGTATTATTGATAAATACTAAGTAACCAAACCTTTTATAAATACCCAATCTTAGTTACTTAGGAAAATGTGAATAAGGTGCTAATCCATGAAATTACACTTTGCACTTCTTTTAAGTCGGTTAGTGGAGCGTGTGTGGTTAACCGGCACACTAACTCGTATTTAACAAGGTAGGCAAAGGGTAACTTAATGTTTATCATAGTATCGATGGAGCGTGTGTGGTTAACCGGCACATCGATTGAGGGGTAAACACTTAAGGGTACCAAGTAATTTGCATGGTTACTTCACACCTTGTTTTGTGATCCTCGGCATCCCAGTCACAAAACCTGAAGGGCACACTCGAGATTGAAACATGCCATTGAACAGTTCAATGAATCTCAAAAGATCTAGGAGTTTCAAATCCAATTAAAACCTAATAATAAATTTCGTTTATCTTGGTGGAAATTGGTGAATCGTCATTCACCTACCTTCATATATTTTATAGCTTGGCTTACAGCATCCCTCTTCTAAGTTATAAAATAGTTTGTTGGGTCCTAGCCTTAATATTTCATATTGGGTGTCATATTAAGGACTTTAAATCAACTATCTTGAATATCTCCCAAAAGATGTCTGGTTTAGACATTTATGATCTTCCCAAATCTCTTGAAACAAGATTTCCTAAATGAAGATCATATCCCATGGAAATCATACTTCTTTCACCTCCTCCAATTATTCTCCCTAACCCATAAGTTCTTGAAAAGTTTAAGGTCACTCAAGCCCTATTGGCAAGTAAAGGCCTATGTGTCGTCACATCTTGGAGATGTAGTCACATACTGACAAGCCGTGAGAGTTTGGTGTCAAAGTCTTGAGAAAGTTGGTGGCTCAATCACTTTATAAGTTACATAGTGAGTTCCTTTGGGACACCTATAAAATAGACTATGACAAGACCCTTAATGATCTTATCTATTTGCTAAGATCAACTTCCTAAAACTTTATGGACATTGACAATGATGACATTGGATATCTACTAAAGCTCTCTCTTCCCAATGGAAAGGGATTGGCCATAGTCAACTAGGTTGACCAAATGGTAAAGAGAGAGGCTAATTCTGAGATAGTCCCATTATCAAGGGTCCATTGCCAAAGGAAGGGGCATTAGTTGCGAAGCTGCCAAATTTACCTAAGGATGTTAAAGTCAATAAGTTTGACTCTACTTCAGGTAAAGTCCACTATCTAACTCTGCTAAGTTTCTATTCTGAGATCCATGAGACATGATGTGACTAGGTCACATGTTGATGTTTTAAGAATCAAAGAAAAGTGAAGAAACTTAAAGAAAGAATATGCTGAATCTGATCGCGGAGATGGATTTCTATCGCATAGTTTGAAGATTGGATTCTTGAGCTACTTCTTAGGAGTTATGAGATGTTTCTTAGGAATAGATAACAATAAAGTTTTCATGCTCTTTTGCATTGTAAAGATAGTTTTTTCTGAAAAGTTTTTAAAATAAAAGGAAAAAAATGATGATTTTATTTATTTTAAAATATCCTTACAATGGCATTTGAGGAAAAAAATTGTTGCTTATATGATTCCATTAATAGCAATACTGGAAATATAAATTTGATTCTTTCATTTGTGGTAGTGTCTAAATTTACCAAATAAGGAAAGATACTCATCACCCAAGTTTCAGTTGGATAGAAACTTGGAATCATGCAAGTTGTATAGCATGATGAATGAGAACTTTCAAGCATTTGAAAATTAAGACTAACTACTTGTTCATATGGATGTGTGAGTCAAGAGAAGGACTAAGGGATCAAGTACACTTTCTTGTGCACTTGTCAAAGTCCACCACAAAAGATGGATAAGACTATTCGTCATGATTTACTAAGGCTTAGTAAATATGAATATACTTACAAGCTTAAGTATAATTCTGAGACATTGGAAAAGTTTCAATGTATGACAGAACGAATAAGAAGAATCAAATTTGGTAGAAAGATAAAAGTTTCTCAAATCTAAAAATATGGGAGAGTACTTTAGTATCGTGTTCATGATCATCTTAATAATTAAGATACCATATCACAATTGATCCTCTAAGGTCATTTTAGTGCATTTTTATGACTAAGAAGAGGAGTCATGAATTGTTGAAATGGTTAAATCAAAAAGATGAGTCATATTTCATTTCATAACAATTCTTAGAGTCATACTCCAAGATTGTAACTTGAGTGACATGTCTTAAAGAAGGTTTAAAAAACACTTGTCAAATGTAAGAGTAAAAGTTTTCTACTCTTGTACATTTGAAATTGGTAAGTTGTGATGTTTTGGATAAAACAAAGACCAACTAAGGCTAATTGTGTTAAGTGTCTGTCTTGATTAGAATCCACACTATCTCTTGAATATTTGGCAAGATAGTCTTATATGTCAAGAGGACAGTAGGAGTCTTAAAGATCCTGAAAAGAAGTTCAAGATCTAATCAAGAATAAAAACATGTAGTTTAACACTAACACACGACGTGAGGTTTATAACCTATCGTGTTGACATTTCCGTGCCCATTCCAGTTTAGTTGGCTATACATTTGAGTTCTATACGGGTTGATTGTGTAAATCATCCATACTTGTATAGTAGGTTAATGCTTCATGGATAATCAAGTTGGGCTAAAACCCATAGGATGGTCCATGGATGCTCCATGGTGTATTTGAACCCATGGATCCAAGGAAATGGAAGGCCATGACAATTAGGGTTTACCCTAATTGTAACAACTATATAAGATCATATTCTTTGGAAAAAAAATGGTGATTTGTGATTCCACTTGAGGCTTCCACACTATTGGGGCTAAGCTCTTAAAGCTTGAAGACATCAAGCTACATCAAAAGGTATGTCATCTAACTAGTACTTTGTAGTATAAGAGCTTCATAATATGCTAGTTAGGATTAAAGCCTTGGAAAGTTATTATTTGCATGTATAATAGAGAAAACATATATCCAAGGTTTATAGGGTTGCATGTACATCATAGGAGTGTTAGAATGCTCAAAACGCAACACTATTAAGGTGGGCATCGGAACCTTTTCCAAACGCGTCTTCGATATGAATTAATAGACCGCATGCAAGTGACCAAACGTGATCACTCGTCACATGACGCTTTCTCAACCTCAACAAATTCAATGACATGATTAAAGAATGGCAATGCCCTATCGGGAGAGATAGAACAAGAAAAGTCGGTCCATCATAAAAAAATTGGTCCTACCAGTCGAATTGGTGCAAGAATTAGTCAATAAAATAAACAAATTTGCTACCACTTACGATGAGCAACTACAATTTAGAAAAAAGACATTGTGATAGGAAAGAAGAATGCAAGAAGATTGTGAGTTAAGAACCTTAACATTGAAGAAAGACATGGAAGAAGCCATAGTTGCGATCCAAGCGATGTAAAAGGAAATTGTTAAAAATATATCAAAATAGTGGAATGTAGTGCTGTAAAAGAACTCAACGTTCAACGAATCATTCGTGAACCATTCGGTGGGAAGTTCGTTTATGTCCATTTATTTGATAAATGAGCGAACATGACCACAAATTCGTGTTCGTTTAGTTAAACGAACGAACATAAAGAATTGTTTTCTTCGTTCATTTGTGTTCGTGAACGTTCGTTTTTGTTGTTCCTTTACGTTTGTTTATGTTTGTTTGTTTAAGTTTATTTATGTTCATATATATTCAATTGTTTTTTATATATTATTATATTATATGTTTGTTTATATTCATATATCTTCAATTGTGTATGTTTAGTTTTGTTCATTTATATTCATTTAGCATGTTCACGAACATAAAAGAAACGAACATGAACAAGATAAATTCTCAAACGAACGAACACAAACAAGAAATCCGTTCGTTAATCTGTTCGTTTTAAGTTCATTTATTAGGTTAACTTAAACGAAAGAACATGAACAAACCATTATTTTTGTTCGTTCGGTTCGTTTACAACTCTAGTGGAATGTAATCTATTTCGTATATTTGTTATGTAATGTTGTCAAAAATTATTTTAAATGATATTTTTATGTTATATTATTTTCTACATTTATAGTAGTTCAAAAAAAGTTTAAAAATAATAAAATTTAGAGATTTTAAGATAAGTGAAAGGGTGTTGTGGTGCATGGTTGTGTACTCACAAAAATAAAAATGTGTGCGGTTGTTGATATGCTCCATATAGAGTATGGTGGTAGTATGAAATGTTTTAAACCTAATTTTAGTTGATCAGATGTGGTGACCAATTGATGGTTCAACCGTCGGATCTACTCGATTTTCATAATTTTACGCATTATATATATATATATATATATATATATATATATATATATATATATATATATATATATATATATTAGGATTCATGTATATATAAAACCTAGAAATTTATTTCCATGTGTTCAAACATTAATAAAATACATAACAACAAATTTTAGATCAATCCCATTTAACAATTGAAACCCATATAACAATTGAAACCCATTGGAAGTTTAAGCAACATAATTTTCAACTACCAAATTAACAAAAAATTAAAAAGCAAATTAACAGAATTTTTAGCTATCCATTGATGAGACAAAACAACTAAAATTCCAAGTCACTTTATGACTATTAGGTATGGACCCGTTTTTGTGGTGTTATAACAAGAAGCAACAAGCAAAGAGGGTGGTGTTCATGGTGTTATAACACCCATTAAGAGGAGAGAGACAGAAAGAGATAATTTGTGCAACCAATAGATGATTTCGTTTCATCCGGTCTTGGAGACAACAAAAATCAGCACAACAAGTGTAGAGGTTAAATTGTAAAAGTCGAATTGTGTGTTTGTTTAGTTTCGCATTTTTAGTTATTCTACTAAGTCAGTTTTATGCGAAGCGTATTGTTTAGACTTAGTATATTTTTTGTACACTCAGGTTCCCTATAAATAGGGACTGAGGATAGAAGTAGAGGATAACTTTTGGAACTCAAATATCCTTTCTGCTTATTCCTGTAATCAGTCTTTATCAATATAAGATCTGATTAATATTTACTCTTTGTTTTCTTACTTTTCAATCACTTGATTCATAATTGCATTCGTAATCTCGATAACAATTCTCTTCAATTGGTATCAAAGCAGGATTCAAACTGCATCGATCTGATTTTCGTGTTAGAATCATTTGCTTTTTGAGTAGCAACTTTACTCAAAATTTTCCGCGTATTTTGGTTTTGAAAATCAAATTTGATCTTCAGATTTGAATTGATTCTGTCTTTGAATTGTTTAGTCGAGTAATCGATTAGCGATTTGTGATCAATTCAGTTGATCAATTCACAAATTCATCAAGTTTTTCAGGCTTTCTGAAAATTTCTGTGTTCATCAATGGCGAACTTCAACATGAATACAATGACTTCCTTCTCTCACTTGCTTGGTTCCTCAACCAAAATTCCGATGTTAATTCCTAAATACTATGATCAGTGGGCTGATAGAATGGAGGATTACTTAAATGGAATTGATGAAGAACTTTGGAATTGTATCGATGGAACAGTGCAAGCTCCTGCTAATGCTCAACCAATTGGACCATCTACTACATCATCTGAAGTTGCTGAACAACAAAAACGTTTGAAGAATAATGAAAAGAGGTGCATGAGGGAACTAAGAGGTGCTCTACCTCCTGTGGTTTACAATTACATCCGTAGTTGTAAAATAGCCAAGGAGATCTGGAACACTCTAAAAGAGAAGTATCAAGGTAGCGAAAAGACGAAGATCAACTTTGTGAAGCAATGTCTAGTTGAACTGAAGGAATTCAGACAAAAGGAGGCTGAAACTCTTGAAGGTTACTATGATCGTCTGAATGAGCTTGTGTTTCGCTGCAATAGGTATGGAATCACTAGGTCTCTCATGGAGTTCAATTTAACTTTCATCATGGGTCTTCGCAAGGAATGGCAAAGCGTAAGTATGATGATTAAGAACCAACAGAGTTTTGATACAACTCACTTGAATGATCTCTACAATCAGCTGAAAACACATGAAAGTGAAGTTTCAGAAATGTATGAAGAATCAAAACAGAGTATTGGAGGTCCTTTGGCTCTTGTTTCAAAGGTATCAGAAGTTGATGTTAATGAAAAAGATGGTTCAGATAATGAAGGATTTTTGATGAACTATGATGATGAAGCTGTGGCATTCTACTCAAACAATAGAGTTAAGAAGTTTTTCAAAAAGCCTTTTAATCGAAAAGGAAAGGCTAGTGATGTGAAGAGTGGAGTCACAAAAACTGGAGGAGAGGAGAGGAAGAAAATGGAGAAAGCTGATGAGAAACAAAAAGATGCGAAAGAAGTGAAGAAGCTGAATGGTGACTCAAGAATTTACTGTCACTACTGCAATGGTGTGAATCACTTCGCAGTCGATTGCATGTTGCAAAAGAAAGAAGAGAAGAAGGAAAAAGTTAAAGACGAAGCATACTATTTGGAAAAGATTGAAGAGTTGCGCACTAAGACAAAAGGAGTGTCTCTAGTTGCGAAGGGTGAATCTGCTGATGAAGAGAGTGGAACGTATCAGATCTGGTCTTCAGGATCTGATGATGAAGAAATGAGGCATCCTACACATGGAGCCATGTTCGCAAGTTTTGAAGATTGCGAAGAGGATATTTCAGGGAGATGCTTCGTATCCAAATCCACGGACAAATCACCCATGACCACCAAGGTACGTGCTATACTTGAATCTTTTAATATTCCTTTATCTGCTTATGATGCTGAAATCACTTCATTTGATGATATTGTTGCTTATTTTGATTCTGTTATTGTGTCTGCTAGTACTGAAGCTCAAAATTTAAATATGTAACTAAGTGAGACACGACGAGAATTAGAAATAAAAAGGAGCAGAGTAGAAAAACTTGAAATGCAGATCAAAAATGTAGATTGTGATAGGAATAATCTTACATATGATGTTAGGTTGTTGCTAGCACAAAGGAACATATATTGTAATTCTGCCAAACGATTGTATGCAAAATTAACTGCTTTACATCATTCTTCTGACATTAGCAAAGAACAACATAGGAAACTTTTACCTTTTCTTGAATATGAACGTGAAAAAGTTGATGTTGTTTCTTATGATTGCGAAAGTACAATTGCTCAATTTGACAAAATACCTGATGATAGATATCCATATGGTATTGTCAAAATTGATGAATTCCTGAATGCTGATGAGTTGGTTAACATTGTCAATGAAAGTTTGACAAAGAGTGAACAAGTGAAAATCTTAAAGAAAACCGAAACTTCAACTCTTGATTCTCAATTCAATTATGCTGATATTGATGACAATTCAGATAATGTGAGTGAAATCAGTGAGATAGAAGAGGAAGAAGAGGTTGATTGTTCTCAATTGTCAATCATTAATATCACATCTAAGATCAAAGGTAAAGAAATTATAGTTGATTCGATAGTAGAGGATGAAACTGAAAAACCCTCTACTTCGCAACATTGTAATTTTGATAATGTGGAAGTTGAAAGCTGGAAATCTGATGCCACTAATGAAAACAAAGAAGATGTGAAAGATTCACATGAAATACCTCCACGAGTTGTGGTTGATCAAGTGTTTGATAATACAAAATAATTTGACAAAATTTTAAATAACAAAGGTGCACATTATTTGGAAACCAACACTGTGGTATATCCAAATTTTGTATGCACTGATAAAAACATTTTTCCAAATCAAATTTTTGTTACTACTGGGAATGCTAAGAAAATTCATCCTGAATTCAACAAAATGATTGAAAAAGATAATCAAAGGTCAACTACTGAAGGTTTCTTCGCAAATCAAAACACAGAAGAAAACAATTTAACTCAAAATCCTTATGTGTTTCAAAAACAAAAATCATCACAAAAATGGACGGTTAAAGGTGAAAAAGCAAACAAAGTTTTTGAAAAAGTTGAAAAACCAAAGGCTGAAGTGAAATTAAATTCTCATGAATTCAAATTGATGGTTGGAAATTATTCAACGGAAAATAATGTTTCAAAAAGAAAAGCAAGAAAAGCAATCTTTTGGCAAGTTGTGTCTAATGATAAATCAAAAGTTGAAAAAGAACAAATTTGAAAAACAACATCATCAAAATTTCAAAGCAAAAATAAAAAAATAGATACAAGTTTTCACAAACCAATAAATTATGTTGACAAAATTCCATGTGTTCGCAAATATGACAACAATCGAAAATTTGAGACTTCGCAAAAATTTGTAAATAATCAAAAGTTTCAAAATGTTGGCAAATTCACGAATACTTCATCAACTTTGAAAAATTCAACTCAAGCAAAAGTGAAATTTTCACCAAAACAACCAAATTTTCCAAATCCTTCAGTCTCAAAACCGACCAAAGTTTCGTATACAAAAGGATAATCTGATGTAAGTACGATCAATCGTTGGCTTGAAGGGAAAGGAAGACAATATCAAAGTGGGAAGTTTTTAGAGCAACAAATAAAGAATGCATTTGACAAGTTCGCAAATAACTCTTCCACTGCTAGTTCATCATCTCATAAATCGCAAGTTCCGGTTCAAAAATGGAAACCAGTTATCAAAGCTGCGAATGTTTTAGGATGAGATTACAATCAATGGAAATCCAAAACTATTGAACAACTATATTTCAATATCTAGATCTAATGATGTTGATATAATGGATTCTGTCACAAACAAAGTGAAAACATGGTTTTTAAATTCAAAGAATTTGTTTCATTCTACTAATGATGGACCCAACAAGTCTTGGGTTCCTAAATTTTTTCAATAAATGAAGGTGATGTATGACGAGCAATATGATGTGAAATGGTATATTGATAGTGGTTGCTCTCGTCATATGACTGGAAGAAAGGAAAACTTGCGAGATTATAGAAGCTTGGAAAATGTAGGAGTGTCAAATTTGGGAATAATCACAAGTGTCAAGTGAAAGGCTATGGGAAAGTCACTAATGGACATCTCACTGTTAACAGGGTTGCTTATGTTGAAGGACTTCAACATAACTTGATTAGTGTGTCACAACTTGTTGTGGGTACTGGAAACCAGGTTGTATTTAATGAAGAAGGAAGTATCATTTCAAATGCGAAGACAAATGAAGTACTTCTCAAATCCAAAAGATATGGTGATATGTTTACACTGAACATCAAACCAATCGTGGGAAAACCTGTTGTGTGTTTACTATCAAAGGCATCTAATGATGTCAACTGGCTTTGGCATAGAAGATTGTCACACTTGAACTTTCACAATATTAACAAACTTGTCACTGAAGATTTAGTTCGAGGTTTACCTGTACTAAAATTTGACAATGATTCTCTGTGTGCAGCTTGCGAACAAGGAAAACAACATAGAAAAGGTCATCCGATTGTGATAGATTCAAAAATCATAGAACCATTGGAACTTCTTCACATTGACTTATGTGGACCGTCGACTGTTGCTACAATCAATAAAAAGCGGTACATTTTAGTTATGGTTGATGATTTTTCTCGATTCACATGGGTATTTTTTCTCAGGTTAAAATATGAAGTTACTCAGACGATGATTGATTTTATCAAATTGATTGAGATTAGCCTTAAAAAGAATGTTCGCAAAATTAAAAGTGATAATGGTTCTGAGTTTAAAAATCAAACTCTTGATTCTTTTCTCACAAGCAAAGGCATTTCGCATAATTTCTCCTCACCGTATACTCCACAACAAAATGGTGTTGTTGAAAGAAGAAATCGATCTCTATGCGAAGCAGCCAGAACAATGTTAACATATGCGAATCTACCTCAATATCTTTGGGTTGAAGCAGTTTCAACTGCATGCTTTACTCAGAATAGATCATTTATTCATCGCAGATTCAATATCACTCCATATGAAATCATCAACAATCGAAAAGCTAATGTCAAATTTTTCCATGTTTTTGGTTGTAGGTGCTTCATAATGAATCTCAAAGATAATTTGACAAAGTTCCAAGCTAAAGATGACGAAGGCATATTCTTAGGATATTCGCAAAATTCAGTAGCATACAGGGCGCTAAACAAGCGAACAAGAAAAGTTGAAGGAACTTTCAATTTAACTTTTGATGATTACTATCTTAAACAAACATATAGTAAATTTGAGAATAAATCAATTCTTGTTGATTCAGATACACAAATTGATAATTCTGAAATAAATGATTTTGATTATGACTTAATTTTTGGAATTCCTGACAGGGCAATTGATGCGGAAAACAATGCTCCTGATAATCAATCAACAGACTCCTCAAAACATACTGATGATTCAACAATCACTACAAGTTTAGAATCATGCGAAAGTGTGCATGAAGTTCATATGGAGGGGGAGCATACGATTAAAAATGAACTCAGAAAGCAAACTTTCGAGGGGGAGAATGAAAATACGAATCATCAAGTTGAGGGGGAGTATTCGCAAAATCAACAGGAACATCATTTTGAGGGGGAGCATCAAGATGAACATTATGTTGAGGGGGAGCATGATTAAACAGAGACAATTAATCTTGATGAAAATGATGAGATTCATGAACTAAATGATAATTTTTCTGTTGCAGGATCTAAAAATGAAGATATGTATGAAGATTCTCCATTGGAATTAAATCCTGATTATCCACCACTTGAGAAATGGACAAGAAATCATCCAAAAGAACAGGTAACTGGAAATCCACAAGATGGTGTGTTGACAAGAGCTCAAATTCGTGCGAAAAATGAGGTACTGAATGCAAACCAAGAACTGTGTATGTTTAATGTCTTTATTTCGAAAATAGAGCCAAAGACAGTAAAGGATGCTATGGAACACTCAGATTGGGTTGTTGCTATGCAATCTGAACTGGCTGAATTTGAACGAAACAAGGTTTGGAGATTAATTCCTAAACCTTCTGATGTTTCAATTGTCGGATTAAAATGGATTTTTAAAAATAAAACCGACAAAGATGGCAATATTATTCGAAATAAAGTTAGACTAGTTGTTAAAGGTTACTCGCAACAAGAAGGAATAGACTATGAAGAAACATTTGCTCCTGTTGCAAGACTAAAAGCAGTTCGCATATTTTTAGCTTATGCAGCTCACAAAGACTTTGATGTTTATCAAATGGATGTTAAGTGTGCATTCTTAAATGGAGAACTTGAAGAAACAGTGTACGTTGAACAACCACCAGGATTCATAAATGAGGAACATCCTGATCATGTCTATATTCTTGACAAGGCAGTTTATGGGTTAAAACAAGAACCAAGAGCTTGGTACGCAACACTTACAAATTTCTTGAAACAATCTAAATTTAAACAAGGATCAGTTGACCCCGCTTTGTTTCGCAAGAAAGTTGGGAATCATCTTATGCTTGTTCAAATTTATGTTGATGATATTATTTTTGGATCAACTGATCCAGCATTGTCAATTGAATTTGAAAATCTAATGAAAATTCAATTTGAAATGAGCATGATGGGAAAAATTAATAATTTTCTTGGATTGAATATAAGACAGAACATGGATGGAATCTTAATCAATCAAGAAAAATATACGAAGAACTTGCTTGAACAGTTTGGAATGACCAATAGCACGAAACTAAGAGTACCAATGGAAGTGGGAACAAGATTAACTCCTTTGTTAGATGCTCCTGCTGTTGACTTAACACTTTATCGAAGCATGATAGGGTCTTTATTGTACTTAACTGCAAGTAGACCTGATATTATGTTTTCGGTGTGTAATTGTGCTAGATATCAAGCTAATCCCAGAGAACCTCATTTGACTGCAGTGAAAAATATTTTTCGCTATCTTAAGGGAACAGTTTCGTTAGGACTTTGGTATCCTTCGAAAACGGGATTTTTCATTCAAGCTTTCTCAGATTCTGATCTAGGAGGATGTACTTTGTATAGGAAAAGTATGAGTGGTGGATGTCAACTATTGGATGGAAAGTTGGTAAGTTGGCAATCGAAGAAGCAAACTTGTGTGGCTATATCAACTGCTGAGGCTGAATACATTGCTGCTGCTGCTTGCACTTCGCAAATTATTTGGATTCAGAGTCAACTTCGTGACTATGCAATAAACATGAAAAAGATTCCTTTGTATTGTGATTCGCAAAGTGAAATTCGCATTTGTCATAATCCAGTACAACATTCAAAGACAAAACGCATTGCTCTTCGATATCATTTTATCAAGGATCATGTGGAAGATGGGAATATTGAAATTCATTTTGTTAAAATAACTGAACAACTTGCTGATATTTTTACTAAACCTCCTGATGAAAAATCATTTGTAAGAATTTTAGCAGGTTTGGGGATGATTGATGCGAATTCAATTCCAAAATGTCAAGCATGAAAGTTTCATTTAGCGGTTATGAGTCAGAATTGTTCAGATGTTACTGTTCATCCAGAGGCTTCGCATGGCTTCACATCCACATCTCTTCGCATTTGCGATCATAACAACTAAGGTTAGGTTTACGATTCATTTTGTAGTTTTTGTTTATTGAAAAATTAAAAATCCAAAAAGATTTTATGTTTATTCATTTTTGTTTTTGAAAAATTAAAAATCCAAAAAGATTTTATGTTTATTCATTTTTGTTTTTGAAAAATTAAAAATCCAAAAAGATTTTATTTTGTTATGTTTTTAATTTTGAAAATTCAAAAATCACAAAAATATTTTTTTTTCTTTGTTCTTTAAACATTGTGTGTTGAGAGTTTTGTCCAGGGCTAAATGCGAAGAGGTCATGTTTGTGTTTCTATGGAAAGGTATTATTTCTATAAACTTTGAACTAGTTAGGATGTCCCTAGATGCATGTTGCAGCATGTTAACTCAAGCCTCATATGACTCTATGTGTGAGAAAAGAAAGCCTTAATGAAATTATTACATGAAAATTTCTTCCCAAAAAGGCTTGTATTCGTATAAGTCAAAAGAGCTAGCTTACTCTTCTCATATGAGTTAAGAGTTTTCTGTTTGGTCCATATATAACAGAGGTACATTCGATCTAATAACCAATCTTTTTCATCTCAAAATTTCTTCACACAAATCACACACAAAGACGTATGTCCCAGAGGTCTCTGATTCAACCCATCGAGACTTAGATATACAAAAATTATGTGTTTATGATCTGACATCATGAGTCCGTGATGGAAGTGAAACCCAAATATCATAAACCTTGAGGAATTGACGGGGAACATAGTTCCAGATTTTAACAAAACTTTTGTTTCAGTACCAAAATTTCGAAACTCCAAATCATATTCAATTCGCATGTGTGGTCTTGATCAAACATTCGCAACCCACGATGTTTGTTACCCAACAAGATCCAGTACAAATTTTTTTATTAATATGATTTCAGTGTGAGTTTTATTCGCAAATCCTAGTCATGAGAAATATTTTCAAAAGCCAACTTGTCACTGACTACACTGGTCATACAAGTAATTTCATTTACAATTTCTCACCTTATGTTAAGGTTGATATGTAATGAAATTTGAAACCAACCCAAAAATATCTTTTAAAAGAAGCCCTTCGATACTTATCAAAAAGTATTCGATTGTAATTCACGGGAAACTACACAAGCTTTTGATCATCTCTCTTGATGATTAACGAAGCAACCTATGCCTGGGGTTCAACTGCATTCGTGTCAAATTGAATTTTTGACATCACAGAATTCCAATTTTTTTTTGATTCTCATCTTCTTTCTTTGGAACAATGCACACACGAAATCCTTGAGGTTCTGAGTAATACCAACTTAGGCTGATGATTTCGCAAGTTTGGCATATGACTTCACTTTACATCCCAAAAGTGAAAGAGCCTTGCCTCCATGCGAAGGGTTTTAACGGTTCCAATTCTATAACGGGAAAATTGACAGGATGTGTACTCAAGATGGTTGGTATTCTGTCCGGTTTTCTAGGAGATGTGACATTTACTTTTTGAAGCATGGTTATCTTTTACAGTCATGATCCGATTTTCAAGGTGCCACATCGGATAACATTAAATGTATCCCGCTTTAATTTCAAATCGATTTTGGTAACCTATAAAAGGGGAATCAAGATCATTGTATACGGTTACGCGAACAAAATTTTCACAATCCTAAAAAGCTTCAAACTTCTTCAACTTCATCTCTTTCAAACCCTAACAATGGTTGGCACTCAATCAAATACTGATGAAGTTCTTTCTCAATCCCTGATGAAAATCCAAAGCACCAACTATCAAGTTGATCCGAATGTATCTTCTTATCCCGAAGGACTGAAGATGCTCATTTGCCCTGAAACGATCACCCCTGTCCACCGCCATGTTTAGTTCTTTCTCAGTTCCGATGACATGGTTGTCATTGGTAGCTTCATCAGCATCACACAACTACACCACTGATGTAATAACCTTCAACATGATGAACAACAAACGGGTTAAGCTTACCAAGAAGATGTTCGTTGAGTTCTTGCAAATCCCTAACAACCTTCCATTTTTCAAACCCATTAATTCTCAAATCATCCACATGTTCAACGAAATGGGCCATCAACCAACTCTAGAGAAGATCAGTGACTTCAGAAAGTCAGGATTACCGTGTATGTGGAATTTTTTGTTCGGTATCTTTCTCAGATGCTTAACAGGACGCACAGTTGGTCTTGATAGGGGGCGTATGGAAGTTTATGCCATGGTAATGGGCTTGTACTATGACATTAGTGTGGACTATGCAACTCAGTTATGGAAGGAGTTTGTTAAGAGTCTGGAAAACACGAATTCAGAAAAAGGAATTTCTTGTGCAAGGTATTGGAGCCTGATTCTTGAAAAGGTATACGAAAAAGAAGGCATTCCAATCCCAGAGGATGTTGAGGTTGCAGAATTTTCATTATATCAATTTCCTAAGGAGGTGGAGGATGATGAAAATATTTTTACTCATGTTGCTCGCATTCCGGATGCGATGCTTCGCAAAGTATCATCTACTCACAAGGTGTTGATACGCTACATGAAGACTTTCGATCCAGCTGTGGAGAATGGAATTTTGTTACAAGTTGCTGCCAAAACCCCAAAGAAGAAGAAGGCCACCAAGAATAATGCAACTGCTCAGTCTTCGAAACAGGGTCAAGAAGAGGAGGTTCAGATAGAGGAAACCTCACCAAAATAGAAGAAGGAAACAATACCCTCAAAATCAGGGGTATTGAAAAAGATTCGCAAGACTGAAGTGAGCAGTAAGGGGGTTACCGTTCGCAATATTCCAGCTCCTGTCTCTCCAGGATCTAAGAGGCAACGTGCTCAAGATGTTGCAAAACAAATGCAACAAACATTGTTGAAAAAGCGAAAGCTGATTATTCGCAATGAGTCTTCCGATGAAGAGGTGGTTGCAGACACTCCACTAGTTTCTACACCGGTAATCATTTCTGTTCAACCTGTCTCTACTATTCAAGTTTCGCAAATTTCCTCACAACCACTTGAAATAGTCACTACCAAATCAGTTTCTGAGGAGGTACCTATTTTTGCTACGGTTGTCAACGTATCTGATACGGGGGCACCTATCACAAGTGTTGAAACCACTTTGCCACTTAGCCTACCAATCACCTTACCCATTTCTTTACCACATGTATCGTTTCCAACTACTACACTATCCACAACCTCATCCATTTTTGACCATCCTCTACAAAACCCATTTACAACTCTATTTCCCTCACAATCACCTAAAACTCCTCAACCTTCACAACCTATGTCTAATAATGAAACCGAAGGAGGAGCTTTTGGAGGAGTATTTGAAGATATTCACTTTGATTCAGAGGAGGAGGATATACCTGATCATATGCTTATGACAGGAAAGCAGTTCAAAATCCTGAATCATAAGTTGAATGCCATTATTCAGTCATAAGCTTATTCTGGCAGAATATCATCTATCTCAGCAATGGAGGTTGATATTATGCTTAAGGCTGCTGAGAAGCGAATATTGGATAAGGTTGATCAGACAGATAAAAACACTGAGCTTCGCATTCAAGCTCAAGGAAGTAATTTTTCAGAGGTGATCCAGGAGTTAAAAGCTGTAGCAAAAGAACGCTATGTTCTGTTTGTACAAGATGTGAAAAAAGTGAGGGAGGATGTCAACTTTAAGCTTGAAGAGTTGAAAACTGAAATTGCGAAGGAGCTTCAGGATATTACTTCTCAACATATCGAAGTCCAAAAGCGGGTTGATATGGTTGCTACAGCAATGCACAATGTTGTTGCTGCCCCTATCCTTGAAGCTAACCACAAAGAAACCAAGGAAAAGTTTGATCAGTTGATCAAGTTGGTGACTGAGCTGAAAACTATGGTTTCGCAATCTTCATCTCAGCAAATTCTCACTCCTGAGTTCTTGTCTCTAAAGGTTAATACTTTGGAACAAGCAATTCAGAAAGCTCTTGCACCAATCGCCAATTTTACCTCTTTACTACCAAAGAGTGCCCCACCTGCTTTCACAGGGGTGCAAGGGGGAGAGAAAAATTTAAGTAAAGAGGAGGATGCGAAGAATGTGGGGAAAGTAATATCTACTCAGCTCAAATCTACTCTTCCAATACTTACGATGCCAATTTCCTCAACAACAATAACCACAAGACCAATTGCCAAAGGAATATCGATTGGGGCAAAAGAAGGAAGTTCGAGTATGAAACCTCAAACTGATATTGTGGCAAAAGGAAAAGGAATTTTGTACGAAAAGTCGAAGGAGGAGAAGAAAGCTGAAGCAGAGGCTGAGTTGGAAAGAATAAGACAAGTCCAAAGTATTATGAGGCAAAGGGCAAGTGATCCTCCTACAATGAACAAAGGAGATCCTGCGAAGCTGTACTCTTATGAAACTATAGAGTCAAAAGTTGTGGGAAGGGAAATCTATGAATTCGAGAAGAAGCCAAAGAGAAGTTATAATATTGCGAATTCAGACAATTGTCAGTTAGATTTTTCGATCAACGAAATGCTCTTCATTACAGCTCAATACAAGATTAGCGAGAAGTTTGATAATTCTGATGATTACATACACATGAAAATCAGCGAGAAGTATGGTCTTTAATGAAGATCAAAAAGGTGATAACGATCAAGAAAGATACGATGTTTGAAGACATGCTTCAGAATTTTCGTTACTTTGTTATTCGAGCTGATAACAAGCAATATGACTTCACAATAGCTGACTTTCCTCTAATGAATTGCAATGATTTGATTCATGTGGCTCTCATTTTGAAACATATGGAAGAGAATAAGCTCAAAGGATCTGATACTAAAGTGTTTAAGATCGGGTTCGCACATGTCAAGACATATATCGACAATTACTTCGATTGTTTGGCTCTAACAGATGAAGAATTGGCAACTACTTTGGGAAGGGAAGTGAACGTCCCTTGGGAAGAAACCTTAACCCAGTCAGCATTATCAAAGTATGTTGTTGGGGAAATATGCATGAAACCTTTCGGCATGGTGTTTTCGGGAAGAGATACGAAGGGGAAGCCCAAGAAATTTTTTTTTAAGGTCTCAGAGGTTGAAAGATATACTTCTTCGCAATGTACGCACTTTATTGTTCGTATGAACAACTGCAAGAAGAATAATGAAGGAGACAAGAAGGAGCTCAAGAAGGTGATTTCCTGGTATGGAGAAGTGCGAAAGACAATTCACTCAGCTGTTCAAAAGCTTATGGACTGAATAGCTTCGACTGTTTACAAAGGGGGAGATTGTAGAGGTTAAATTGTAAAAGTCGAATTGTGTGTTTGTTTAGTTTCACATTTTTAGTTATTATACTAAGTCAGTTTTATGCGAAGCGTATTGTTTAGACTTAGTATATTTTTTGTACACTCAGGTTCCCTATAAATAGGGACTGAGGATAGAAGTAGAGGATAACTTTTGGAACTCAAATATTCTTTTTGCTTATTCCTGTAATCAGTCTTTATCAATATAAGATCTGATTAATATTTACTCTTTGTGTTCTTACTTTTCAATCACTTGATTCATAATTGCATTCGTAATCTCGATAACAATTCTCTTCAACAATATAGAACAAGAAGGGGGAGGGGGTGTTTTGATGCTATCATAGCGTTATGGGCTGCCACATCAGCCTTAATGGCGTTGTGGTGACCCATACCACTTAGGTGCTGTTTGTTTTTTCTGAGGCAAAATGTCTGCAGTCTGCGGACCACATCTGTAGACCTCTTCAGTAGAAGAGGTGGACCAAACGTCTGCAGTCTAAAAAAAAGATGGTTTGTTTTTTTAACATCTGCGGGCTACTAAAATAAACTGAAATCTAAATAAACTGATTTTTTTTAAACTTCAAAGTGATTTTTAATATTTTTATGACTTTGTTATAAATAATCAACGAATCTAGATCAACTTTTATGTATTATTGTATAAAAAATAAAAATAAAAATGATATAAATTAACATATATATTTGATAAAAACCAACAACTTTGGTTGCAAAGCTATAACTAAACATTATAATTAGTGATCAAAAAATTTGATACATAAATGGATGCATAAAAACTTTGATTTTTTCAATTAAATCCATTAAAAACGTACCATAAATATTTTCTCGAGAAGTTGACGATATTGTATTAAATACTGTTTTACAAAATTTGGCAAAAAAATATAAGAATATATTATGATTTTTTTTCATATTTATATAAACAACTTCAAAAACTATTATTATAATAAATTTTTATTTATAAAGTTGTCAAAAATATAATGTTTGTATCGTCGAACGTTTTTCTTAAGTTTTGTAATTTTTTTTCAAATTGTTTATCATTAATAAAGTTGGAAAAAATATAAATTAAAAAAAAAAACTTGAAAAAAATGAAAATATATATGTTTTTTTAGGCTAGAAGATATCTAAAGATGTTAGAAGACTTTGGTCCACATCTGCGCTAAGAAGAGGGCGCTGACATTTTTAGGTCTGCAGTCTTCAAAAAAACAAACAGTCTGCGAAGGCTAATGTCTGCGCGTGGTCACGCAGATCTGCAGACAAAAAATAAACACTACCTTAGTCTAAGGAAAATACATTTAGTGGTGTTTTGCAGCAAGTAATTACTAACCAGAAAGGCCGAATTGAAGTTGTAATCGAATCAGTAAATCACAAACTTTTAAAACTATAAATCATAATGATTGAATCGAAGCTGTAATCACCAATCAAAAAGGCCGTGGATTTGAAAGCTGTGAAGAGCCGTTTGGAATCATATTTGTTGGACCGATAGAAGATCTAAACAAACCTCCTTACTTTCGTGGCGTTTTACATAAAAAATTATGTCCATGAAACTAGTATTCATATGTTATAGTTTAAAAGGGACTAAAGGACGAACATGTGAAAACCGAAAGACGAACTGAAAGCTATGATTTCCTAAATGAGTAAAGGGGCGAAGAGTTTGATTTTTCAAAGTTGTGAACCGTTGACGACCGAAGACACTTATTTGAGTGTTTTCTAGGGTTTACATTTAAAGAATGTGGCAATGAAAAGAATCAAGCAAGGCATGTGTTTGAGTGTTTTTAATAAGGTTTTATACTTCAGATTTTATATTGAACCAAGTTTTTACCGGGTCAATAGTCATCGGTTCTACAGTTTTTTTTGTAAAGCCCGATAGGTCAATCCGACTTTTTACTACGCAAAAACCCGTTTTCAGTTGGCCCGACCTTATAATAGTTTCTCTTTATCCATAATAATTTATGCTTTAAAAATTATATGTATGAAGAAGAGCTATTGTATCCTTTTTCAAGATGTCTCTGACGAATTCACGTATCATGTCACATATTACAACGTCTATCTATAATAATACAAATCATTTCAACTTCTTACAAAAACATACACCCTTTGAGTTTGACCAAACAACATAATCAACCACAAAGATCTAAAAATAAAGTTTCACCCCTCCACAAATTTAAAATCGTGGCTTTACAACTTCCTTAGTGATCAAGCCTAGCACCCCACATAACTCTGGATACAAAGACTTCCTTATTTCGGAGTACACTTCACCATCCCACTTCCTCTTCGCCAAATCCTCCCCCATGCACACAGCAGCCTCCACCGTACTCTCAACACTATCATGCGCCGACTCAACAAACCCCATTGCCACCGCCTCCTCCGCCTTCACCTTCACAGCCCGAATCAAAATATCTCTCCTGGCTTCCGGCTTCCCCACCTTCGATCTCATCATGGCTGTGAAATAGTCCGGCAACGTCATCCCTATGTCGATCTCACTCATGTACAGAAAACCTCGATCACGCCGCATCAAGATGTAATCATGGCTAATCGCGAGAATCAGCCCTGCAGCAGCTGCGTGACCTGTAAGGGCGGCGATTGTTGGCATAGGAAGGGATACTAAGTCAGCGACGAGTGGCTTGAAAAGATCTACCATTTGCCGAAGGAGATCAACGGCCTTGGAAGGAGACCCACCGGAGGTGGATATGGCCCAGTTGATATCGAAACCATTTGAGAAGTACTTGCCATCGGCGACGGTGACGAGAGCGGAGCCGGTAGTGGATTGGGACTTAACCTCGGAGAGAGCTGAACGGATGGAGGAGATGAAAGTAGGATTCAGGCGGTGTTCGCCGTCGCCGGTAAGAGTTAGGAAGAAGACGTCCCCGCGCTTTTCTAAGGTACACATGATGTGGATTTTGGTGGTTATGGCGTTGGAGTTTGCTGTTTGTAAAAAGTGTGATATATAATAAAAATATAGCGAGTAGGCAACTAAAATCTTATCAACCCCAACCATAATTGGCAATATCGAGGTAGATCTTTAGTCAAATACACCAAATATGTTATCTTTAAGATTACTCATTATTTTGAGCTCATACATTTTACAAGAAAAATGATTGGTTTGTTATAATAGCATAAATATGAGGAAATTATATAAAAGAAATGTAGTATAAGATTGTTAGGTTGATTTCGGATTGATAACCTGGAATGATACAAAAGTAATGGAAAAAAATATGTTCCGTGTATATTATTGTGACTTTCATTCTAGGGATAATGACTTGAAAGGGTAGCGAACTTTCGACTTTTGTCACATTTAGTCACTAAACTTTTTTTTGTTATCTATTTGCCATTGAACTATTGAAACTGTTCACATTTTACCCTTATGACCGGCTGTTACCGGTCATAAGGGTAAAATGTGAACAGTTTCAATAGTTTAGTGGCAAATAGATAACGAAAAAAAGTTTAGTGACTAAATGTAAACAAAATCGAAAGTTCGTTTCCCTCTAAAAAGTTCAATGACTAAATGTGAACAAACTTCCTATTGTATTATGTTTTAGCAAAATTATTTATTTTTGTTTAATTGTAGCAACATTTGTTGATGAAGAAATCTATGAAATAAAAAAAGAAAATGTAACATCCGGATTTCCAGGTATCATAAATTAAGTATTTTTCTTTTGAGTTAAGAAGAGAGACTCGACGAGTTGATGCCTCAACTCGTCGAGTAAGGTCGCGACTGATGACTCGGATTAATGAATGGACTCGACGAGTCGGTGAGGCGACTCGACGAGTCCGCGCTGTTGGCAGAAACCCGAAATCTTTGGGCCCGAGCCATATTTAAAGGCACTTATGGCCTTCAATTGCGACTACCTTTCCCATAAGTGAGAACCCTAGCGAGCTTGAGTGTGTAGAGTGAGAGGAAGAGCTATCTTGAGCTTTTTGGTGTGATAGATATGGACCCTTCTAGGTTCAGAGAGCCGAGAATATGAAGCTTTAGTAGAGTAAACCTTGGGGTTCGAAGTTAGGAAGCATTTATGGGATTTTTATGGTATATATAGTTACTTTCATCTTACACATAGATATGAAGTATTTTATATAAATTACGTGTTATGTGTGCATATTATTTGAATACTTGCTGTCTATGCTGGATGAACGATTTTATACATGTTTTAAAAGATTTAAACGGTATATTTATTTTATATCTACAAATATGTTGCAGATGAAACATGGGTAGATGAAATAGTTGGTGTGTGATAAAATAAAATGATGAGAGATAGGTGATGATAATTAGGTAAATAGATGATGATGAATATGTGATGTAGGATGAAAGGAGATACCATAACCTTAACTAACAATGTGGCGATGTAGTCATCTACCAGAGTATAGATGGCGACCACGGACTATTCTAGACAACCCAGTGGAAACACCAGCAGGCCCATAACCTGTAGGTGATGAATTACTAGTTCAAACGATGTTGTAACTACGTATTCATGCGATGATACTCTAACCCCTTACTATGAATTATGAGTTCAGACGATGTTGTAACTACATATTCATGGGATGTCACAAATTTCGCATGCCAAACCAATGGTCATAATTCACATCAGTGAGAATGGTTCATTTTTTTGTAAAACCAAAATTAGATTGGAAATTTTGATTTTTTATTTTGGAAAATGTCAAACCATTGGTTTTTTATTTCGGTTTTGGTTTTTTGTTTTTTTAAATATATTTTCAGGGTTTTTTTTTTTATTTCATAGATTTCTTCATCAACAAATGTTGTTACAATTTAACAAAAATAAATAATTTGCTAAAACATAATACAAGAGGAAGTTTGTTCACATTTAGTCATTGAAATTTTTAGAGGGAAACGAACTTTCGATTTTGTTCATATTTAGTCACTAAACTTTTTTTCGTTATCTATTTGCCATTGAACTATTGAAACTGTTCACATTTTACCCTTATGACCGGCTGTTGCCGGTCATAAGGGTAAAATGTGAACAGTTTCAATAGTTCAATGGCAAATAGATAACGAAAAAAAGTTTAGTGACTAAATATGAACAACAGTCAAAAGTTCATTACCCTTTCAAGTCATTATCCCTTCATTCTAATATGTTACTATTAAAGTAAATATCTTTTGTTCAACTTATGGCTATCTAAGTTGTTGGCACTTTTGACATATCTACGATCGTCTTTCCTGAGTATCTATTGAATTAGTTCTCCTAAAAACTATTGACGACTCGGCAAAGATACCAATAACGGGTTTAATAGGTAACAGTTGGTTAGAATGACAAATTTTGAATACAAAATTTGCTTTAAGAACATAAGATATATAGAAACACGAAGTGATCATTCGTGTACATGTGACATAGTTTCTTACGATACAAATCATTAACCCTTTTATTTTTGTTTCATGTAGCAAGCGTTGTCTGGGTCGCAATAGATAAATTGTTTATGCGGCATCACAACTTGGCGGCCATGTGTATAATATGGCCACACATAGATTGTCGTGTGGTATTTTTACTAAGTAATTATATATAAATATCAATAAACATTAAAAATAGCAATGTAGTAGTATTCATTTTTGTATTATTAAAAAAACGGTTTTCAATGATATGAATTGCGACATGCACTACATTTACGACAGACAAAAATAAGTGTCATAAATATAACGTCATCTTTTGTCAAATCTGAAGGGCTTACGACATACGTACCTGTATGTCATCTTTTTAAAAAAATACGTGACCTTTGTCATTTTGTTGGCCATCTTGAAAAAAGTGGTTTCTCTTTTGTTTCCAACTTGTATTGATCAATCCTTTTCATGGTCTTTGATTGCTCGGTTCAAAACTCCTTCTCACGTACTCTGCTCTCTTTGTTTTTAAAAATGACTTATTGGCTTATTGGTTTTTTAAGAAGTCAAGAATTTAAAAGCCAATATAAGCTAAATTGAGTGGTTTGATAACGAAAATATCTTTTCAAAATGACTTTTGCCCACATATAAGAAGGAGTTTTCAAGAAATCACTTATCATAACTTCTTCAAACTCCTTAGACTTTTTGAGATAAAAAGACCATGGTACTCTGAATGAACCTCAATCTCTTTTATCTTTCTTCTCGTTGTTCCTACCCTTTTGCTTATTTTACAACTCATAGCTTTTTGCCACCAAATATGCTAATCAAAACACATTTCTAAAATTTCATTATTTTTCCATATAAACTAATAAGCATTTTCACAAAAAAAAAAATCAACACAAAATTAAATACCCCCTAAGGGTTTTGGGTGTATAAGAATCGACTCCAAACTAGAAATCGACTAGCAGCATAGGTTACTCCACTCATCACCGTGCAATTGACTTTGCCGGTCACACTCGCTCTATTGGATCTAACGAAATCGGCCGACGATTTATGGTTTCTAAGAACCAACGATCGGTGAAAAAGTTGTGATTCTCTCCCACACACTGTGTTGAATCTCTTCCTACTCCTCATGTTTGTATCACCGTATTTTAAGATAACTTAATAGATTTTATATGTGCGGGTATGTATCACATGTGTCTTTATATCTTTCTTCTTTTAGCTCTTCCCCGTCCTCTGAAATTTATATTTTCTTATTTTATCTACCCTCTCCAGTTCGTTAAGATTTGATTAAGGGACGTATAGGGAGAATGGTTTACCGCAACACTTTTGAGCCCCCTCAACTACAACGCTAATAGTGGTAACAATTTTGGGGAATCAAATTCGGGGTTATCAGTATTCTGTAATTATTATTAATAATTACCAATTACTAAATATATGTTCCCCTCTTGCAATTCCAGAAAATTTGAGTAGTGCGCAATCAAATTTTTACTTGAAGCATTGCGAGATTGATTCACTTGATATATGAATAAGATGATTATGATCATGAATTTTATTGATAGTGGTGTATTGAACTGTAGTTGAGTTACTATTAGAAAGGAATTGAGTAATAATATCAACGAGTGGATGCAATGCACTAATAGAGCATAGATTTAAGTAGTTTTTTAATTGCTTTTACTGAAAATACTAATGAAATTTAAGTGAAATTGATGCATTTGATGAGTTACTATTAGAAAGGAATTGAGTAATAATATCAACGAGTGGATGCAATGCACTAATAGAGCATAGATTTAAGTAGTTTTCTAATTGCTTTTACTGGAAATACTAATGAAATTTAAGCGAAATTGATGCATTTGATGAGTTACTATTAGAAAGGAATTGAGTAATAATATCAACGAGTGGATGCAATGCACTAATAGATCATAGATTTAAGTAGTTTTCTAATTGCTTTTACTGAAAATACTAATGAAATTTAAGCGAAATTGATGCATTTGATTCAAGAAGTTAATAATTATGAGCATTAGTTTTTGGTTTTGATCTATACCTGTGTAGCGTAGAGTGAGGCTAGGGAAATACAAATGAGATCCGAAATCAATAGCAAGAGAGTGGGAGAATGTGTAGACTATTTAGAGCCATGATACTAAATTAGTTAATGTTTCTTGTAAGTATAAAATTAGCTAAATGTCTTCTTTTCATTGTTGGTTTTTTTCTATAAGTTTGTGAACATCATATTTGGATCATTTTTTTCTTATAAACTATAATCATTTTGTTATGCTTCTAATCATTATATCAATTGGAGAATAATGTAACTTTTATATTGTTTCCTTTCTTTGCAGACATCTTTATTTTATCTTCAAATTTATAGAGTCTATTTCATGAAGAAAAAAATATACATAGGAGGATGTAATATCCTCAAAATGGGACTAAACATTTTTACCATTTTTAGTGGGAAATATTTTTTAGAAGTAAAATAAAATAATATATATAATTATTAAAAATTTATAAGAAATAAATAATTATATATCTTTAAATAAAATATATGATAAGTATAATGATAAAAATAAACTAGAAGTTTAATAAGGTCAAACCGAGAGAAAATACAATTAAAGGTCCAAAGTTCTCAAATTTTGAGAGTTGAGAATTGACTATTGTTTACCAAGTTGGGCTTGCAAGTAGGGATGAGATTTAGAACCGGAAAATCAGACCGGAATCGGAATCGGACTGGAACTGAAACCATTAGAACCGGAATATATAGAACCGGTTCCGGTTCCGAGTTTAAAAATTGGCTTTTTCCGAGTTCCGGGTTTGGGTCCATCGGGTCCGGGTAAACCGGGTCTAAAAACCGACCGGTGTTTGGAACCGGAACCGGTTTTTATGAAACGTTTAAAAGATGCATATCTCATTCGTTTCAACTCCGATTGACATGAGGTTTTTTCCAACATGTAATTTAGAGTTTGTACATGATTTTAGACTATAAATTTGCCATTTTTAGTTTTATATTCATTGACTTACAGTCCCCCAAAGTCGAGATATCAAAGCTGAAAGTTTTTAGTTTTTCAGGTTTTTTTGTATTCGGTGAAAGTTTTAAAACATGTATATCTAAATCATTTGAAGTCGTATTGACATGTGGTTTTTTCCAACTTGTAGTTTACAGTTTGTACATGAGTTTAGACTATAATTTTATCATTTTTGGTTTAACATTCAATGATTTATAGTTCTTCGAAGTCGGGATATCAAAATTGAAAATTTTCAACTTTTCAGCTATTTGTTTTTGTACTTTGTATTATGTGAAAATGTTAACACATGCATATCTCATTCGTTTAAAGTCGGATTAACATGTTGTTTTTTGCAGAGTGTATTTTAGAGTTTGTACATGATTTTAGACTATAATTTTGTTAATTTTGGTTTCATATTCAATGAGTTACAGTCCCCCAAATTCGGGATATCAATATGAAAATTTTCAAAGTTCAACCTACTAAGTAGTAAGTAATTACCAAAAAATTCCGGTTTTTCCGGTTCTAAACCCACTTTATCTGGGTCCAACCTACCCACTTTGATGTTTCCGGGTTTTCCGGTTCTAGACCCACTTTACCCGGAACCGTACCCGGAACCGGTTCCTATATACCGGTCCGGTTTTCAGTTCTACAAAATCCCGTTAACCGGTTCCGGGTTTTCCGAGTCCGGGTCCATCCGGTCCGGGTTTGGCCCCACTTTCATCCCTACTTGCAAGTCATAAATTATATAGGAAGCGGTTTTCTAGAGAAATATCAAGTTCCTAGTCATATTCCAAGTCAAAATGGTGGTTTAGGTGTAAACTTGTGAAGTTGAAGGACTATATTTGACCATTTTGCCAAACTTGAAGGGTGAATCTAAAAATCATATGGATTCAATTGCTTGAAAGCTAGTTAATTAGGGGGGGGGGGAAGTCATAATAATGGAACCCCATTTAGAAATACTATTCAATTGGGTCACATTTAAAAGAAATCAAACTATAATATCCATTATGTAACATGAAGGAGTATATACTTGGAGGTTATCATTCATTGAAGGGAGAATCAAAATTCAAAGGAGAAACAAGGTTGTCATGAACCGATTCTAAGCATTTCATGGTGATTTGGACGAATAAATTAAATGAGAAGCAAGGGTTTGAATGCAAGTGAGCATCTAAGATCTTAGGAGGTAGTTTTCTTTTCCTTTTTTTCCCTCAATTAGAATCTAGGGTTTGGGATATTGCTTCCACTTCCCTAAATGGTGATTGAAGTAGTGATTAGCTGTTAGACTTGATGTTTCTTTTAGCATGTGTACTCCTACACTCTATAGTATCAAACCCTAGTTAATTATTGTGGAGTTTGGTGAGTATTGGAAGCTTAAAGCTCCATAAATGGTGGAAAATCCTTGAATCTGAAATTATGCCATTAGATAATGATATTCCATGAGTTGGTGTTATAAAATTTTGGAGAATTATCATTGGTTCAACACTTCACCATAGAAATGTTTGATTTCAGTCCCTTGGATGATTTGAGTTGATTGAATCCGCAAACCTACATTTTGGTTGTACTCATGCTTTAATGAGTTGTCTGTTGATGGTGAAACTTGTTAAAAACTGCCACTAGATTACCAAATGTTATTAGAGGTTCATATTTGGTACATGTTGTGATTCCATAGTTTCCTTTTGAAGTTGTTGATAAAATTGTCATTGCTATAATAAAAACTATCATTGGAATGGAACAGAGAACTTGGAAAGAGTTCAATCTTCAAATTGGAAATGATTTAATAAATGTAATGAACTAAGTGAAATAGAACACTTCTGATTTAGAAACTAAAACTAATGATGCAACTGTTCTCACAACTTTATTTGTAGAATTGGAATGACAACACTTTAGAATTGGTTTTACAATTCAGATTGTTTGAATTGAATATGAATCTAGTAGACGTTATCTAGAAATTAGTGACACTTGTTTTACTTCAATTATTTGGTAATGAACTCTGAATCTATTAATAGATTATTGACTTAATGAGGGCGTTAATGTCTACAAGAGGTCCTTATAGCTCTTGTGATATCAAAAGAGTCTTAACCATTAATTCATGTATGAAATAAGATTTGGTTTTGGGTAACATATGTGTCAGGACTAAAATAAGTTGTTTAAATATCCTTTTAAGCTAAGGAAATGTAGATGGACTAATCCTTGATGAAATTGGGAATAAGTAGAAATGATTTAGACAAAAAAAATCTTGCAAAGTTTTGTGGTATGCATATAATTCTACTTGGTCCACGCATAACGGAAATTTCATATAAGACACATAGATTTCATATGCAGTCTGAGTAGATTTCTACCATGTCCACGTAAGACCTAGGAACCAAGACAGAAAAAACTTGTAAGTGTCATATCTTTTGCATCTGACTTCCATATTAATTCCCGTTTTTTCCTGCGTTCACTTTTAACATGAAGAAGACTTTGATATTATAAAATTTCAATTTAGGATTAATATATTAATAAGTGACTTAATGGATCACATTATTGAATTTTAATAAAACTTTTAATGATATTAGGTGACACTTGAGTTACTACATTATTCTTGAGGATAAAGGGTATGTTAGAAACTTTTACATACATTGATGGTGAAGAAGGATAACTTTGGACTAAAGTGAGTAATTACTGAATACATGTCCCCATGAAAATAAAAGATGATGTTTTTATGAAATAAAGAATGACTAAGTGTTTTACAAACTTGCTTGTTATGTGGAATATAATATGTATCTATGTGTTCGTACATGAAATTATGCTTCCTAAACTATGTTTTACAGACTTAATAACTATTATGAATTTCAAATAACTTTTCTCATGACTATGTGCAACCATATGAATTCATGTTAGGATGGGAATGACTTGTGTTTATTTAACCGAAAATCCATGGTAGATGACTTTGATAAGTTTAAATTATTACTAGTAATGGTCCTCTAGAGTCTAGATACTGCCTCACTTGCATATAAGGCTAGCTACCTTTTATGTGAATGTGTGAGTGGGCATATAACCTATCTATGATTTTGGAGGTCCACTTTAATGTTTAGCTTGGACGTGCTACATGTTAGAAAATTGAGTTGTTTAGAATAGTTGGAAAACTGAGAGTCGTGAATTACACTTTTAGATCAAAGTAATTTGATGGTACTCTCAAAATCTTTAATCGGATAAAACTCAATTGTAAGTGAAAGAAGAGAGTATGATATTATGTTATGCTCTTGTATGTGTACTAGAGAGTTCAAATGAAAATGACCAATAATAGGGAAATAATCTCCTGTTGACCAACCCTAACTAGGGGGCTCTGTCCCTTGGACCCCACTTCCAGGGGCGCTGCACTTGGTCCCCCGTCGGTTCAGGGGATTCACCCGTAAATGACAATGTACTTTCAGTATTGAATAAATTCAAACAAGTGTGGACTCTACCCCAACCTAATTTGTTTAATACTCATCAGCTTTAGTCATAAAATTAAGGGAAATCTCCGAAAAAGTCTCAAAGTTTTGGCTCAGTTTATGATTTAGTCCCAAATTAATTTTTGTTAACGAAAAAGGATAGAATACCGGATAAATTCAAACAAGTGTGGACTCTACCCCAACCTAATTTGTTTAATACTCATCAGCTTTAGTCATAAAATTAAGGGAAATCTCCGAAAAAGTCTCAAAGTTTTGGCTCAGTTTATGATTTAGTCCCAAATTAATTTTTGTTAACGAAAAAGGATAGAATACCGGATAATGTAATCAGTTTGACCTTTCTTTACCTATTGAACCGGTAAATGCTGATGTGGCATCTGATTTGGTGATGATTGCTGACATGGCAGCTGACAATGCATGCCACGTCACCTTATGTTTTGTTTTATTGAAAAAGAAAAACTATGCCCACACGCCTTTACCAACCAAGCTAGAAACTTTTGTGTTTATTAGATGCTGATTTCATTTATATTAACATATTCAATAACTCAGAATGGTAAACGTGAAAAAAGAAGTAGTCGGGATCGAACCCAGGAACTCCGAAATATAAGCAATCACCTTTAACCACTAAGACATATGCAACCTTTTGTGTTTAACTCTGATTTCTTCTATATAATGTGAGAAACTGATGGTATTTATTATTATTATTATTATTATTATTATTAAACAAAAATAAATATAGTGTATTTAGATATGTTGTAAAAAATAAGTTTTTAAATACATTTTTAGAGAAATACGTTTTCAAAATACATATTTGAATATATTTTTTGAGAACACGTTTCCAAAATACATTTTTAATTACATTGTAAAAAAGTATGTTTTTATATAATAAACACTTTTTTAAAAACATATATAAAAATATATTTTTGAAAACGTATTTAGAAACGTATTTTTAAAATGTATTTATATGTTTCTCACATCATATAGAAAAAACTATAATTGAAAATAAAAGTTTGTATGTAGCATAGTGGTTAAACTGTTGGGTTGAGGTTTAGAGGTATTGTGTTGGATTCATACTATTTTATTTTTCCATGGTTATGAGTTAATCAATATATATATATATATATATATATATATATATATATATATATATATATATATATATATATATATATATATATATATATATATATATATTAGGTTACAACCTGTGGAAACCACAGATAAAAGATTTATAAAATTTTATTAAATTAATAAGATATAAGTTTTGTTTAAAATAAGACATATTTTATAAATAGAAACTAAAGAAATGGCAACATATTTTTTTATATGGCATAATTTGATAAAAACTAAAAAAAAAGAGAGTCAAATTAATGAAATTAAAAACTAAAAATAGAAATATACTTTGAAAGTAGATTGTTATATAAAAACATCTAACATACCCATCTATTATCCTTGTTTTACTACAAATACTATAGCACATCCATTTAACTACAAAGAGCTTTTTTCAATAGAAAATGACGTTAGCAAAGATTATAATGTCCATTTATCAATTTTATTTTATATATTAACTAAAAGAAAAAACTAAAGTATTATTCAAAGAAAAAAATATTAAAAACCATCATCTAAACATAAAGTCGTATATCGTAATAAATAATAATAGTTATGTAGACATGAAAATTGACTTTTGTTGTTAATGGTAAAAACAGTTTTCTAGAGTATAAGTTACAAATTAATCAAGAATTAAATTTTATACTTATTGTAATTTACATAATTATAAAATTTACCATGTCATAAACTTTTAAAAAGTAGAAAGTTACAGATTTGATCCTTATAATATCTTGTTTACTTCAATTTTAGTCCAAAGACTATGTAATTTTTTCAATTATTAACCGGTAAAACCTAATTAAAACATATATCTAAGTTTAACTAAAAATACATGTAAAAATACATCGCATCTCATAGTATCACATTTGAATTGTATAAATCACTTAACTAATAATATTAAAAATACTTTTTGATACAGTGACTTTTAATAACTTATAAATTTATACGTACCACCAGTTACACCTACCACCAAAGGTAGGTTAACAAATATAAGCAATACTTGGTATGATTACAAAATATTTGTCTTAAAAGGGTAATAAAAAGAACATATTCTTGAATTAAATAGGCTTTGCAGGATAAAGATTTCAAATAGTGTGACAATAGTTACAATCCTTTAGAAATTTGAAATATTGAAATAATATAAGTAATGTCATTACCAAAACATTAGCAAACACCACCTACAATGATGTAGTGATGCTATAGTCTATAGACATGGAAATAAAAGAATGCAATACACACAATGCAACAACCATTTGATCAATAGTAATTTCATGCTTTACAACGCTTTGCATGGAGTGTTTGGAATAAACCAGATATGCAAAAACCACATAAAACGAACCAAATGTGAAACAAATTAGATATGGAAAAATTAAACCTCATAAACAGAAAAGTGGTAGGCAAAAGAAGATTCCTAAATTAACGTCCACAAACATCTCTATCTAAAATTGTGTAGCAATACTTTAAATTAGAAGGGCAAAACTTGGTTTCTCTATTGGAATATGAACCAATTTAATAGGCAGATAAATTGAATGAAAAAAGTTTTAGCATTGATATTAAATCAAAACTTATTATGAGTATAACAAAGATGTGAATAGGAAATTTAAGTAAATAAATGAATAATCTCACAAAAAGGTACTAGGATGCATCTTACTTACCCCTTGGATATATTTATAGATAAATCTTAATCCTAACCCATCATTACAAACTAAATCTTTGTTTTCTCCACCTTTGAAAATTACAATGCAATAGACTGTACATTTTTTAAGTGAAATGTTACTATATATATAAAGAAATAAATCTTTGTTTTCACCATCTAATATGGTACACATGACTTTCACTGCTTATAATTTCGTAACAATGTAATAATTTACTTTAAACTATGTCTTTATAATATCATCTTATTTAAACTACATTTCCCTAAAAAAAACTTTTAAAGTATAGCGTTAAAATTGAATAACATTTTGAAACTATCAAGGTTAATATAACAACTTTTAAAAAAAAACGTGTGTGCGTTTGTGAGGTCCCTGTTTACAAAATTTAACAAAAACAATACATGAAATAACTAATGAATAGATATAACCAATGAACTTGTAATTTTATTACCATAATATCAATTTACTTTTGATTTTTAAAATTTTGCATTATATCAAACACATATCTAATCAAAATTAACCAAAAGGTAAAGAAAAAACACAAATATAACATGACGAAAAAAATTAAAGTATGATGATATATTTGGCTTAGAACTGAAACTACGATGCTATTTTATTATATAATACATTGATGCCATTTGAATTAATACAAACAAAAAGAACACCCAAACATGCACATGTTTCACACACAACACACAAAATCGTAAATATCCTACACGATGAACAAAGTTTATTAATACACACACATCAGTTGGGTCTTTAGAGTTATTTAAAAAATAAAAAAAAACAAATAATCAAGAGAGAATGATTCCATTGACTTATTTGACTTATTGAACTTCTCTGCAGATGAATGGTGGATTTAGCTTGATATAACCGAAAAAATATAGATGCTTGAAAGGGAAAATGCAAAACGTCAGGCTATGTTTTGTGATGAGGCGTATATAATCTCATAAACGTAAAGGGATCATGAAGGAAACATAGTGAAAAATTATCAACTTACCACAAATTCGGTAACTATTTAGCCTAATTCAAAGAAAAAAAATTCAAGATCTGCACATAATCGAAGGTTCCAATTAGCAAAAAACCATAGCGCCATGTTAATTTCATATAGAGTAATGAACTAAGAACTAAAACAATATAATATGGTTTAAGAGAGAGACGATATTACTGGTTCCTTGTATCGATATTATTGAGGATCATAATAATATTGGAGAGAGATGAAAGTGTAAAAAATAGTTGCAATGAGACGACGATGGACAGGAAGGGTGACGATATTAGTGGCAGAGAGAAAGAGTGGCGGCGACGTATGTGTGGTGATGGTTTTGAATTACAAAGTGGCAGGATTATAGGTTATTTAGTTTCCAAAAAGAAGCAGAAATTAGAGGATTAGAGCCGTGATTTTGGGATGAAAAGGGTAAACAGAACAAATTTGAATATATAATAGATTTGTTTAAAAAAAAGTTATTGATTTATTGATATTGATATCGATATATATATTAAACAGTATAAATTCAAAGGAACGGCAAAATAGGTGTGACAACCGTCAAATTCTGGTCAATTCAAAGTCAAATAAAGTCAACAAGTCAAACCGGTCAACTCAACTAACCCTTGTGTACTAGGGCTTACGTTATGTATTTACTAAACAACTCGCTAGAATGAGAGATCATAAATCGAAAAGTACATACATCTAGATCTCCTTAACCTAAAAACTATGGTAAGTGACGAGCCAAACCGATAAAACAATGTTGCATACTCATCAGGAGTGTGTAAGATCCTTAAACAAGGCTTAACGGGGTTTACGGACCTTGCATTGCGAAGCCGGACACTCAAAAAGGTCACAAATGAAACCTCTCTCAATCGTTTCCACTCTATCTCTCTTTATCGAGAATCTCTCCCAAATATCTCTTTGTATGTGAAATCTCTCCCAAATCTCTCTTTGTATGAGAAATCTCTCCAAGAATGTCAAATCTCTCCCAAATCTCTCCAAGAATGTGAAATCTCTCCCAAATCTCTCTTTGTATGAGAAATCTCTCCAAGAATGTGAAATCTCTCCCAAATCTCTCTTTGTATGGGAAATCTCTCCAAGAATGTGAAATCTCTCCCAAATCTCTCTTTGTATGGGAAATCTCTCCAAGAATGTGAAATCTCTCCTAAATATCTCTTTGTATGTGAAATCTCTCCAAGAATGTCAAATCTCTCCCAAATCTCTCCAAGAATGTGAAATCCCTCCCAAATATCTCTTTGTATGAGAAATCTCTCCAAGAATGTGAAATCTCTCCCAAATCTCTCTCAAAAGTTTCCGTAACTTTTTGAAGTCATTCGGGTCATTCCGACCCTTAAACGGGTCAAAAACGGCTTAAAATGGGGCAAAACGGACAAAAAGGGCTTAAGGACCCGAAACCCCTCTTAAGGACCCGAAACCCCTCTTAGGGACCGAACCCTTCTGAGCCGAAGGCTGCTGACCCGAACCCGAAGGGTCCTCTCGGGCCCGAACCTCGCAAACACCCACCCGAACCCGAGACTACTGTTCATTCGGTTCATTTCGGGTCTGACCACCTTCGCTTCTAAGACTTCGGACCAAGCCTTCGCCTTCGCCTCTCGCTTCTGGTTCGCCCCATTTCGCTTCCGGCTCGGCATCCGTAGGGACCGAACCTCGGCCTAGGACCGAGAGGTCTCGCTGGAAGTTCTTTTTCTCCCGGTTTTCGTCTAGTTTTGCGTTTAAGGTCCGTTTTTAAGATTTTCACCAAAAACTTTATTTTAACATATAAGGCCCCATATTTATTAATTATCCACGTTTTGGGGGATAAACCTTATCCAAGAAGAGTGGATGAAGTACAAGAGGATGGAGTGTTGACTTTGCTTTAATCTATGACACAAGCAACCTCCCATACCCACTCCATGTCACTATTCACCATCAGCCCATACCTAGTCATTTCATGGTACTTTCTCACCCTTTTTCAGCCATACACTTGGTCAAGGGTAAGAAAACTCTCCTCTCTCCTCACTTCTCTCATTTTCTCTCATTTCACCAAGAAGATCCAACTCTTTCCTCTCTCACTTCCTCTCTCTAGAATTCAAGACTCTAATGCTGATTTTCAAGCTTTATTCTTCTCTTGGTAAGGATAATTCATCCTCCTTGTGATTATTACACCTCATTCTACTCAAATCATTGATTTTTTACACAAACATCATCACATTCTTGTTAGATCTTTGAACCGTCAAGTGATTCTTCAAGTGTTCTTGAGTTGAACACTTCTTCTCTCCATCATCCATCTTCTGAAACCACTCAAGGTGAGTTCATACCCCTATATTTTCATGTTTTCTCAAGTTTTTAGGGGGGGAATACAAGTTAAAACACCAAGAACATAACTAAACTTTTCTAACAGCCTTCATCAGAAAAGTTCAACTCCATTCACGGACAGTTTTGGACAACTTAAACATTTTAGTTTTCAAAACTTTTTTAGGTGCAAGTAGTTCCACTTCTTAGCTTTAAAATGACTACTTGCACATCTCCACACGATTTTTCTACAATTTATGGTGATTTTTATAAAACATCCTGTCTTTTCAAACACAAATCCGGACCAGTCTGTGAATATGAGAATTTTAATACAAGTTAAAGGCTTCTATAAATCATGATAAAAATTGTGAGTAAATTAGACACATTTTAGGAACTCTCAGAATTTACGGATCTAGTTTTCGACTCCGTATGATTTTTCTATGATTTTTTCTAAAACAGTGTAGAAAGGTTAAATTTAGTTAATAGCTTATAACTTTCAAAACACTTTGTAACATGTTGAGCAAAGTGTTAAATCTTTGATGACTTCATATATTACATGTATTTCTTGTAATGATATATTTATATGATAGGAAATTACTTACTGAATTTATAAGAATCCTCCATCATAACCATTAGTACAAAACAAAGCAAGATAAACATAGCTATATTGTACTATACATTTGACTTACATAGAAAGGCTTCTTATACACCACAAATAAACATACTAAACTATAATAAGTATAGTTAGGTTGCATATACATTTCAAACATTTTGATAAACTATAATAGGTATAGTTTATGATCATTTACATTACAAAAAGGTTTTCACACGAATGGGGTATATTCCAAAGTATCGGGTTTTCATATAAAAGGGGTACATTCCAAAGTACCGGGTTTTCATACGAATGGGTTACATTCCAAAGTAACGGGTTTTCATACGAATGGGGTACATTCCAAAGTACCGAGTTTTCATATAAATGGGGTACATTCCAAAGTACCGGGTTTTCATATGAGTGGGGTACATTCCAAAGTACCGGGTTCTCACAAAATAGTTATTATGATATTAAAACTATATTTCATCTAGAATTGTTAGACTTCAACTATAATTGCTGAGCGTATATGCTTGAGTCGTATAAGAATTTAGTCTCGATTAGCTTAGAATTGGTGGGCCCGCCTCATCTCCTGTTCCTTGTTTGGTTGTGGACCTAGGGCAGACCCACTATATTCAACGTTTTATCTAACTTAAACCTTATATAACTTATATACGCTAGACGATTATAGGAGAAAGCTACGGGTCATTCTAGGGTTCATTAACGCATCATATAGAAATATTCTGTTCATACTTAACTAAGAAAATATTGGATTTTCTGGAAATCAAACTCTATCGATTTTATAAGGAAAATGGTTTCTACTTCAAACAAAACTCTTATGAACTCACCAACTTAATTGTTGACACTTTTTCAAAACTACTTGTATTCTCAGGAAATCAGTGAAACAGGAAAACTTCAGCGCTTTGAGGATGGGACGTTAAACCGTCAACAATTTATTTTTGTCATCATAATGTAATTGATTTTGAAACATGTAAACATATACTTTGGTGTAACTTTTTCAATTATATTTATGATGGTTGTATTTACTTTGAGCACTATTATACACATTGTTGTGATACTGTACATGAAGTCCTCCACCCCCGGACGTTTCCGCCATCCTTGGTTTGGGGGTGTGACAATAGGAATTTCAATTTGTAAATTTATAGCTTGAGAAGATGCCACATAGACAAAAGTATCCTTTTATTATAATAGGGGATTAGAAATCAGAAGTTAAGACATCAAGGAAATTCTACTTCGGTTGGTAAGGGCAGGCAACTCATGAAATTGAGGTTGCTAGGTTGATTCTTCTTATCCCTTTAGCTATTCTTTTTCAATAAAACAGAAAACATACACGTCAGCAATTATCGCCAAATTAGATGCCACGTGAGCATTTACTGGTTCAATAGGTGAAAATGGGTCAAATTGATTACATTAGCCGGTATTCTATCATTTTTGGTTAACAAAAATTAATTTGGGACTAAATCATAAACTAGGCCAAAACTTTGGGATTTTTTCGGAGATTTCCCTAAAATTAATCTCATTACACTTAAATAATATTAGTGATACAAATCACCAACACTACATAATTTGGATACTCTCCCAGGATGAATTTGTGAGATATTTCACACATTATGAGATTGACATTGGGAATGAGTTGCATAATGCATTGTATATACTCATTATTTAAATTTACTTCACTTGCATCTTTCTCTCAAATCAAACTCTTTAAAACATTCTACTTGTTCTTTAATTTTCCTTACTTTGAATATTCTCATTACTCCATATTTAATACTTGAAGTACTTTGTTGAAGACTGGTCTTGCCAGGAATAGTTAATCTGAAGCAGACATTGATCTTAAGCATTAACTCAAGGTTTGAATGTTCAAGTCTTGTCCCTGTGCAATCAGATCCTTGTTCTCACATGGGGTAGTTATTCTAATTAGATGATAATGATACCATTTTCGACACGTTAGATGTTCTATCAAATTAAACATTTACTTTTGCTATTTTTTAAATGGATTGAAATTATGAATTGATTTTGAGGTAACGTGGTGATTTGAAAATGTTTTGAAACAACTAAGTCTTCCGCTAACGTATTCTGTTAGAGATCGTTTTAAAAAGAAAAAAAATTATGATAAAAATCACGACGTTACACCAACGATCTCTCACCTCCAATACACCAATGACGTGAGTTTTATGGATTCTTGGTCCTTCGAAATTTCTCAAAATTTGATTAAAATCCTAAGATGTTTTAATCTAGCTTTAGGTGTCAAAGTCAACTTACCCAAACCCTAGATCTTTAGTATTCAGGTGCAATAAGTGGAGATAGACCTTCTCATAAAACAATTGGTTATTCCATTGGCAACATTCCATTCACCTATTCAGAGTCGACGATATGAGCTAACATAGATCATGCCTCATACTAGATCCTAGTTATTGATAATTTTTGTTCAAAACTTTCAAGGTGGAAAACACCTAGCCTCTCATTTTGGTGGTATACTTATATTATGTAAATCGATCCTTGGGAACTTAGGCACTTTTTTTTTTCACAATCTACAAAGCCCCCAAGAAGGTTTTAAAACGTCTTGAACATCTTCGTATGATCTTTTTTTGGATGGACACTCTATTAACCGAAAATTGGCATGGATTACAAGGGAAAAATTACCGCATCCAAAGACAAATGAGGCTTAGGTATCGGTAGCTTGAAAGCCTAAAATTACGCCTCACTCGGTAAATGGTGGTGCGGGTTTAAAGCTAATGGTCATAACATGTAGTGTAATGTAATTCAAGTAATACACTAGATATAGGGCAGATTAAACAATTTAAATTCCAATAGGTTGACCAACGATTATTGGAGATCTATAGTCAACATCCCTAATATTTTTAGCAAAATCAAATTTGGAATTTTTGGAAGTTTGCTCATTCGCAACAATAGATGGTCTAAAAACTATATCCATCTCAGTCTTTCTTAGTAGCTTCTTACATGCACTATGCTCAAGGGTGAACCAATGCCAGGACCGGTCCAAACATATATGGGGCCCGGGGCGAAAAGAAAAAAAATTGCCCCTTAAAAACAAATATAATAAAGATTCAAAAAAATATCATTTTTTCTTCACTATACACTCGTTCAATTAGCAATAACAATCAAACCAAATTTTTTATGTTTTGAGCTACTTTGAGTTTGAACCAACTTTATGCCAAAAAAATCATTTAGGTAACTTATGAACCCACGGATGCTATTTCTAAATTGAATTTAAAAATTAATTATTTAATAAAATAATATTTCAATAATTCTTATAACTTATAAATTGTAATATTGAATATTTCAATAAATTTTTTAATTTGTAAGTATTTAATTACAAAGTAAATGAGAAGTATTTAATTCGGAATGAAGATTTTTGAAAACTCTTTTTTTTTATGCATGATTCTTGTTGGCATACATTTGATTGATTTTTTTTAAAATACATCAATTTTAATCGGATCTTACCACCTCTATAATCTTGTATTCTATAACTTTTTTATTTCTTATAGAAAATACATACAGGAAACTGGATACAGAAACATATTTTCATTTCTTCTCACTATAAAAACAAATTTCATGAAACAAACAAAATGTTTAAATGAACAAATAGAACATGAAGTAAAGAAAATCTAAATTCCAGATGAACAAATACAGTCAAACACATTCAAAGACAACATTAAGTCAACAATTGGAACAAAAAGAAAAATAAAAATGCTCTCAATTTACACAAGAACAGGTCACACTAAAATCTGAATGGGTGTTGTATGTATGCAAAGACACTTTCCCATGGCTTGAGCACGCCACCAACAACTACTGTAACAATAATGAGTAAAATCAAAATAGCAAGGATTGGAATCTAAATAAAATATCCAATAGGTTATTTTTGTATTAAGAAAATACCGAAAATATCCCTTAGATCTTTTGGTATAATAAAGATTGCATATCCCCTGAATCCAATGGCAATTGATTCAATAACCACATAGGCATTGAAACTTCATTTGCTATCACAGTAAAAAACACATTCTTGTAATAATCCAGAAAAAGGACCAAAGTACCCTCAGAACTTATTATTGCACCAGACGGTCCAGACTCGAAAGACTTCAAATAAAATCCGAAGCCCCACCTGTCTAATATAAAATCAAATATCCGAACTAACCAGAGAACTATCACATATGCCAAAATTCATAAAAAGACTGAAATGCCCTTTTTCCAAATTATTAAATGAAGACTTCAAATTCCTTTGTAAACATATCCTCTTATCTTTCTTTTTCCAGTGAAAATAACCCAGAACCATAAAATCAACTTTAACACTATCGAAATTTATATCCACCAAAAAAAGACCAAATCGGCCTTTATTTCGAATTAAGATACTAATGATCTTCCTTCTAAATTTAATAACACATTTATACTGATCAAAATACATCAGGTAACTAATTAATTTTTTTTTATTTAACAGTAAAAAAGGTAAGATGGTTTAATCACTGCATAAATTTGAATTGTTTACTTTGTAAAACGGTAAAAGATTACAAGTATTTTTTTGTATATTGTAGAGTATTTCTATATTTTCACAAGAATGATGCTTAGTATGCAATGAAAAAGTGAAATATGATGATTCAAAAAATTCAATCACTCAGTAAACAATTTTGAAAAAAAATGAAAAATACCAAAATCTTGTTCACTTTACGTGGATTCCAAGATGAAGTAAATAAGGGAAATGTGGATATTCCTTCACATGTATCAAGTATCAACACATGGTCAACCATAAAGCTCATGTTAAACAATTTGTGCCAAAATCCACGACAGCAACCTGCAATCCTCTCCTCATCCATAGCCACCACTGCAACATAGATTAAAGCTAAAGACAGTTTAGTAATTTTAAATTTATTAATTAAGAGATTTATGTTTTTTTATGTAACATTATCACTGTTTATTCAAAAAAAAATGTAAATTATTTTTCAAGATATATGAAATAATTTTTATTTGTGAATTAATGAAAAAGAAATGATATTCTACCAAAAGTTGAAGCTTTCTATCATATTAAACCAAAAAACATTTTAAAGTACAATTGTTACCATTTATCTATACTCATAATTTTACATAAACAGGAATAGTGATCTAGGGATAAAGGAGCGGGTAAGACAAATCATACTGGAGGTTCATTATACACATCAGTAAGTCTAAGGACTTTTTATTTTTTCATAGTTCTTATAATCATTATATATTAACTTTTCATTATGGTTTTTATTATTATTGTATGAGTATGTAAAATTCTTTTACTTTAAATGTTTGTGTAATTTTAACTTGATTTTGCAGAGTGTTCATTATGCTTCATACTCTCAACTATCACCTCTTCCTCATGAACCAGTAGATCGACAAAAGTGCCCACATTCCTCTTGATTCAGCTGCAGTGAGTTCAAGTATTAGAGCTTATTAAATCGAGTCCTTTAGTTATTACATAAATTAAGTTTTCCTTACTTTTGATTGACTGTAAATGTTATTAACGAAAAATGGAATGAACATTTAAAAAAAAAAATTCACATGCTCCAATTTACCCCTTCCAATTATAAATTTAAAGAACAAAGCTAAAATCGGTAAAATTGAAAAACAAAAACTTATCAATAGGGATTTGAAAGCTATAATGTTACTATTTGTTAGACAATGAAAATACATACACTTTTTTGAACTATTTTTCCATTTATTTTTGGGAATGGTCATTCAAATTAGAATGGTTTAATAGGAAAAAAGTTAAGAAATCGGTTTTTTTGAAAGTACAATGCTATTTTCTTCATATGATACAAAGTTTGTTGTCTATTTTATGTTTTTCTAGAAAATAGTTTGAAACACAACACAATAGAAACACACACAACACACATACACTAACACATATCAAGCATATTTTTGTTTTGGATTGAGAAATAGAAGATGAACAAATTACATATAAAGTACATAGGGAATGATTAATCTAAGTAAAAAGAAAACTAACATGTTATTTGTTGTATATGATGCAGGGATGAAGAAATATATATTGGAGCTCTATAAAATATAAAGAGAATGAAAACATAAATTTATAAAAGATCAACTGGATTAAAAATGTAATAATATATAGGGTAATACGTTACTGATTTTAAGGGATGAAGTTGGTAAATTTTTAAAATTTAATTAATTTATCCTAAATAAGTAGCACTGGCATGTATGTTTTTTCGGATTATAAGGGGTTGATACCCAATTTAAAACGATCCGAATTAAATGACAGGTAAATATGAGTAAGTTTTGCAATAATTAGAATTATTTTTTCTTGATTTAGTGGGAATAATGTGACTGTTTCTACTGTTTAATTGCACAGAATCAAGGATGAATAACCGAAGTTAAGTAGCACAAGGGTACAACCAGAATTTCAGTATGTAAGTACATTACTATTTCGTACCGAACAGTCATGTGTAACCTGATTGGATATCATAAAGTAATGCATCTGTAGTTTAGATATTATAGTTTATAAATTAAAAATTAGAAGTTATATCTGAAAAATCATGGGATAAAAGCACGAAATGGCAATCTACTTTCATAAAATGGACCCTAATGAAGTGTAATGACAGATAGGTGGTCTTTCTGTAACACAGTGCCCCACACCCACTCATTACTCAAATATTTTAGAAAACCTCTTCACAAAACTTTGTATTTTAACTTATTTTATTTGAACACTTGTATTTTCAATGTCACACATAATAAAATGCCATTGTTTTTCAACCATCAACAACAGCAAGTGCGGACTCCAGACATGAATATCTTTACCTGCTTATTATATTTGTTTTTGATATAGTAGATGTGAATTCCTTCACTGTAAATTGTTTTTATAAAGACTGATTACTTATTTATATAATAACTTTATAAAGTTTATCAGTTTATGCCATCATGATTTAGTTTTTACCGGTTTACACGTTATTTTTTATCTATAATTTTTAACGAAGGTCAATTACATGATATAGCAGGAAGAAGAAGAATATTGAATAGTTATGCAATAGAAACATGAAAAAGATGTGAGAATATTTCACCATACCTAATCGAAGAATGGATGTCGAGTTCGCTGTTTTATTTTCTTCTGCTCCTGCACTGCACTGCACTGGATATGTGAATGAATCGATTTGTGAAGTATGAAGCGAGATAGGTGAGACTATTTAACCAAGATAATTGAAGACTGTTTTTAAAATTTAGATATATTACGTTATATAAGGTAGTGATAATCATTTGGAATAGATAGTTATGGATAATAAATGTGAATTTATATTGATATATACATAATTGAATAAGGTTTAATGAGTTTCCATTTAAAAAACATGCAGGAAATAAGATATGACAGCTTGCCTTATGAAATCTTGAATCGTGAATAGAAAAATAACAAACACCCATTTATTTCGAAATGAACTGAAGTTGCTGAGAAAATTGAATCAAAGGGCGATTTTGAGAATTCAGTTAGACGATAGGAGCGGGAAAAATCGATTGGGGGAGGCTGAGAGAATGCCACGTGGCAATGAAGGTACTTATTTATAAGAATGTTTGGTAGTAGAAATCAAAATTAGTGTAAAGATCTTAAATGTTACGAATTATAAGAATGTTTGGTAGTAGAAATCAAAATTAGTACCTCCAAATCAGTAAGATTGCAATGATGGATGAATCCAAAAGTATAATCGTAGTATGTGTAGGTGGTAATAATGCCCTTAGTTGTGTTCTGACTACTGTTGTCTTCACTCCAATAAACAACTGTATCTGAACCTGGTTCCTCCATTGTCACCCAAGATACAATCATTGCCTTCCCCACATGATCACCTTGGGTTATATGAACCTTGATTTAGAAAACGGACAATCAATTTCATTAACATCATCGACAATACCAAGTGTAAATCAAGTAGATGCAGATGAGCTGTAAAGAGGTTCCTAAATCATACAATTAATCTCAAAAGTTGAGCGAAATGCAAATGAGGTTCTTAAATTGAACAAAACACTATCAAAACTAACCTAAAATGAAAGCGATATGAAAATGGGGATTTTAGATGGAAATCGATACCTGTTGAGGCGCATTATAACCGGGAGACTTAGTAAACACATCACTGTCAACAGGCATATCGATAGTTTTCTCATATTTTCTTACAAAACTACTGGTTGTTCCTCCATCAACAAACAAAGCGGATTCGAACACCAATAGCCCAAGAACAGAGACAATAACAGGGCACCATCGGACACTCATCTTATTCACGCTCCTTTCGATTCCTCCCAGCTAAATATGCGCAAAACCAGAAGAGCGTGAAGATAAGGAGGTGATAACTGAAATTTTCAAATTACTAATCTAATCTCCTCAAATCACGCACGAAATTGCAATTGACAGCTAAAATTTTCGGATTTATTGCATCAGTTTGAACTTTGATTCAATTTGATTCAATGGCATTTACGTAGATGAATAAATGAGCGGGAAAACTCGATTTTGGGTCGTGCAGAGTTCTACTTATTTATTAGAATTAGGATATATATATATATATATATATATATATATATATATATATATATATATATATATATATATATATATATATATATATATATATATATATATATATATATATATATATATATATCCCATAAATTTTGGGCCCCTTAGAGACGTGGATCCTGGGCGGTCGCCCGGTTGCCCACTGTCTAGACCGGCCCTGACCCACGCTATTGCTAAGGGTGTCTATGGACACCCCTAGATTTGGATTTCATTTTATAATTCGATCATATACTAAATTTAATATGCCATCTGTTCAGTTGTATAGTAAATTCAACTAGACACTTGTTGAAAATAGATATACTGATTTATTTGGATCTAAGAGGCAATTAACAAGAATACATTATATTTTAGTAGAGATAGTAATCTAATCTATCTGATTTTTTAAACCCTAATCAAAAAAATGAAATATTAGATGGTCTACAAAATAAAAGACTAAAAAAAGATAAAACCCTAATAAAAAAAATTACATATTTTTTTTGACACCGCCGTCTTCTATTTCCCTCCGCTCCTTGTTAGCGGATTCAATTGCTCAGCTCATCTCCGTTGTCATATGCCTTTCTCCAGGAGTGCATGCTTCTTCATCCTGAGGTCTCACTCTCTTTTTCTTATAATGGTTCTTATTATCTCTATTATCTCTATTCGCTTCTTTCATTGGTAAACATCACTTTCTTAGTTATAGTAAATGAAAAGGAAAAAAAGTCAGTAATTAAAGAGGGGAATCTAGAAAAATAATAGTCAAATTACTATGTTACCGTTGTCACATGGTTTTAACTTTTGAAGATGTTATATCATACATTTGACAAATCTACTATAATAAATATCATAATTTTGTCATATGTCATTCTCTAATGAGTTTTGATACTTGTCATTTTATGATATTTTTTAAATAAATAATATCCACATGTCAATTTATGTTTTTTTTTTCAATTTTTAAAATTAAAAGCCACATAATATTATATATATATATATATATATATATATATATATATATATATATAACTATCAAATATAATAAATATTAGAGAAAATTACAAATTTAACCAAATATGTTAAATATTGTGTGGAAAATAGCCAAAAAACCCTCAAATTATATTTTTAGTCACCATAATCACAGATGGACTAAGCCCATCTACAATTTTAACAAGCCATCTGCGAACGTACAAGTTGCTAAAGCACAATCTTGCTTTAGCGATTTGTAAATTCTTAGATGACTTTTTTTTTAATTTTTTAATTTTTTTTTTATTTTTTGCTATATAAATACCTGTTTTGTATGGTTAAAATCGCAGATGTACTAAGCCCATCTGCGATTTTCTCTCATTCGAACTACAATTTGAGTTTTTTTCTTTGTTTTTAAATATTGTCTACTAAATTGATAGGTTAGACTACGAAATCGTCCATAATCGCATATAGGCTAAGAAAATCACTTCTTAGAGAGAGTTTCCAACAAAAAAGTGTGAAAATGAAGCAAAAAATTATGTTTTTATACTTGACATAGTTATGTTCACATATGGATTTCTATGTTCATGGATGAACTAGTTCATTTGCGAATGTACAAGTCGTTAAAGCACGACTGTGCTTTAGCGACTTGTACATTTGCATATGAGTTGCCAAAATCGCAGACGAGCTTAATTCATCTGCGATTTTGATTGCTAAAAATGCAATTTGGATTTTTTTTGCTGTTTTCCACAAAGTAATTAACATATTTGGTTAATTTTGCAATTTTCTCTAAATATTATACTAAATTGCAATTAATTCGTTTTCTTATTTCATATTTCATTTCTTATTTCAAAATTGTATTTTAAAAAATACATATTATTTACATTTCAATATATTTTTTTAATCAACCCGTATAATATACGTGTTTTAAACTTAGTTATAAAATATAATTGAATGATTCTAAAAATATAATGCTCCAAAATCAATAAATTGATTGCAAAATTGTTTTAAAGAAGTTTTAATTGTTTGATTTACGGTTAAAAATTGTAACAAATTTTTTAGAATAATCTTAATTGTTTATTTGTTTATTAATTAAGTATTTTTGTTGTTTTTTTTATTGTTTATATATGTGTTGTTTATTTTAAATTTGATTTGTTTACATTTCATCTTTGGTATAAAGTTAAATATTATATTTGATATAGATGATATTATTAACAATCCGATCCACTAAATAAATTAATCTGCTTATTTTATCATTCCATTTGATTTGACCACATGAGATTTTGAATCCTAGATTCACCATTAGCTATAATGATGAAATCTTTTTTCCTCAATCGCTCAACTATTCATGTGAATATAACAATCTTGTCCTAAATAAATTGTATATTATTGGTCACAAATATTTACCAACCTTATCAAACCTTCATAATAGAGGTATAAGTTCTGATATGACCTTCAAATTATGGCTAGGCGCCATGAAAGACAAGGATCACGTTTTTACGACATGCCTGATATCCAAGGAAGTATAGGAAAATGTCCAAACATTGTGGCGCTTGTTACCACATGTCGTTGCCTTTCCCATTGAAATGATCCATGCTAAACACATGTTTAATTGCCCAAACAACCTCAATGAGGTTCTCGAAGCCATAACATTGATTTACATTTGAGTAATTTGGTCATTCTGGAATCAAAAGATTCACTCGAATATTTTGAAACCATATTAATGCAAGGATTAAAATAGGTGGTAATCTTCGATGGAAAGATGGTGTTTCAATCAAGTTAACGAAGATAAGTCATTTACAATTTTACATTTACTTTGATGTTCTTATTTTTCTTTTGTACCTCCTAGTTGGTTGTTACTTAGATTTTAAGGCCGGAGGGAGTGATGTCACTGAAACCATACTCCATTCATTGTCACATAAATGTCACGTCATTTTTACCACAGAAGTGTGATTCCTTGTCACACCAAAGGAGTGGTGCCACACTTTATTTAAAAAAAATAATTTAAGTAAAAACATTATTTTTCTCCCCGGCCAATCACAAAATGGTCAAATTATCCCCAACCAATCACAAAGTATGGCTAGTTTTTACCACACTGCGGTCTAAACCACACCCAAACCGCATTCAGGAGCCGGTGTTTCCCTGCCTATGTGTCAAAAGGTGTGGTAAAAACCGCTCTCCACAGCCTAATATAAGTTTATTTTGGAGTCCAAATAAGAAAAATCATATAAATAAGTTGCACGAGGTAAGCTTGTGGACCAATTAGGAAAAAGAAAACTCTTGGGAGTAATGCTATCTTATCTGACTATAAGGCCTACCGGTATACAGACCACAGTGGGTCTCGTGGTCTAGCTGACCACGACCGTGGTCCGTGCACACTAGCCCGAACCACCGTGGTTCTCCGTGCTCGTGGTCTTCAATGGTGGGCATCACGAATCAAAACGACCAATGAAGTTGGATTGCTCATTTGAAGGACTGAAACAGAGAAAAAATGACCCTGCGAGCTGGGTATTTTGGTTGGGGAAGAAGACATAGTTTGTATGTCTTGGCAACTTTTACCCCTGAGATATAATAAATTGATAGAAAATACCCTGACCAGAAATCTTTTAACCTAAATAGTTTCTAAAATGAAAAAATAAACCTTGGATTTATATTTCCTAATTATTTAAGTAATATAATTTATTTAAAATATTATTCTTATTATTATTATTATTAAATAACTTATTTTTATAATTAATATTTTAAAATATATATATATATATATATATATGTTTTTTAATATATTTTTGAATTAAATTTAATTAAAAAAAATAAGGTAGAGTGATGTGTTAATGGTAGGTATCCCATGTTAGTAAAAGGGGAATGTGGTGCTGCACCTAGAGGTGTTCATAACCGGATATCCGAAATTTCGGATAGTTGATTTTTGGTATCCGATTCTGTATCCGAAATTTCGGATATCCGATTTTTCGGATAATTCGGATTCGGAATTTCGGAATTTCGGATCGGAATTTCGGATACGGATATTTTTGAACACCCTAGCTGCACCCACCATATATGTGGCGGGTATAATGTAAACCAAATTATATTAATGGCTCGTGTTTGGTTCGATTTTAGTCGAACAGCGGCTCAAATTGGAATTTAACTCTTTAAGTATGAATTCTTGTCTGCTAAAAAACTCTAACCCTAGACGCTGAATCATATTTATATGGTAATTAATCCATCTTAAACGTTCATCGATAAAAGTATTAAAATAAATTGCTTTCAAGATTATCGGATTTGCATTGACAAGGTATAAAAGACGAAAGATGCTTGTTGTAGTATTTATAGTTTTTGATTTCTTGACGGGTTCCACAAATAATTCCAGGCATCGGAGAACCGGGGACGAATCGATACACAAAACAAACAAACATGAAGATCATGGTGGCTATAAAGCGTGTAGTTGACTACGCCGTCAAGATCCGAATCAAATCCGACAAGGTAAACTCCTTAGATTCCAAAACCCCTAAAACCCAAATCCTAAATTTCCCCAAATTGGGGATTTCTTTTTCATTTGATTTAGTTCAAGATGTTATGTATAGACTGGAGTGGAGACATCAAATGTGAAGATGTCGATGAACCCTTTTTGCGAAATAGCTCTTGAAGAAGCTCTTAAGATCAAGGAATCCAAACTTGCTTCAGAGGTGATTGCTGTGAGTATCGGCCCAGCTCAGTGCGTCGACACTCTCCGAACCGGCCTAGCCATGGGCGCCGATCGTGCGATTCATGTCGATGCACCAGCTACCCTTTTCCCACTTTCAATCGCTAAGATCCTCAAAGCGCTTGTTGATGTTGAAAAGCCTGGGCTTCTAATTCTTGGCAAACAGGTCATTTCTCCAAATTCGCTTTTTCAATCGAATCATTTTGTGGGTTTTCTCTTGATTGGATCTTTGGATTAGAGTTCTGAAACTGGTTATTGCGACTTTGATAGAAAGAACGAAAGTTTGATTATCTTGAATCAGAATTGTGTGCTTTCTTATTTCTTGAGTAGCCTTCAAATTTGATTCACTAACTTTGACATGATGAAAAATATGTAGGCGATTGATGATGATTGCAATCAAACAGGCCAGATGGTGGCTGGGCTTCTAAACTGGCCACAAGGGACATTTGCTTCTAAGGTTAGTGGCATTTTAAGTATAAACATTAGTAATTTTTTATAAGTTTTAACACTATATGCATTTTTAATTTGAATCTTTACAAGTTTCTTCTTTCATTTTCTTTCTTCCTTTACATAAAAGAATCATAGTTCATAGTGAATATAGAAATATAATAGAAATGTAAATACGTAATGCTACTTAGGGGTGTTTGGATGTGTGTTTATGGTAAAATTACATGCCTACCCCTAATTTTAATTTTTAATACAGTAATTTTTATTTATACATATGACTATTGGTTTGTTTTTGTGTTCTCAAGGTTGTTCTTGACAAAGAGAAGAATGTAGCAACAGTTGATAGAGAGGTTGATGGTGGCCTTGAAACTTTGTGTTTGGATTTACCTGCGGTTATCACGTAAATCTTTATTCTTTTCTCAAATATTTTATAGTAATTAATTTTTCTAACCAATCATTCTTGAGCAAATGGGGTTAAAACTTAGGGTTAATTTAAAAAAAGACCTTATATTTTGTGTTTTTTTCCGGATTAAACCTCAAAAAAAAAGACCTTGTATTTTTTCATTCTTCTGATCCGGCACTTTTGGTCATTTTTTTCCAAAAAAAGGGTTTTTTTTGAGAAAAACTAAAAAGGTTGAGCGTTTATTTGGAAGCATTTAGAAGGTTGAGGGTTTTTTTTGGAAAAAAATACAATGTTGAGGGCTTTTTCAGAAAAAATGAAAAATACAAGGTCTTTGCACGCAAAAAATTAATTTGAGGTTTAATCTGAAAAAAACACAAAATATAAGTTTTTTTTAGATTAACCCTAAAACTTTAATTTGTAAAGATAATCAATTGTGAAAATGGTAATGTAAAAAAAAAACCATTGTATCGAATGGATAAATGATGTTTGCATGTTGGTAAGTGATATATAAACAAGGACAATTTTCTCTTTAAACCGAATGAATTGCCTGAATATAAGTAAATGACCATTTTACCCTTCTTTCTAGAAGTGATCCCGAATATTATTCGTCATCACATTTTATCGTTAGAGAGTGAATGATTAATAATATTTGTATGGATAAAGAGATGTGTACTTATTCTAGACCGAATAAACCGTTGAAACGTGACTAAATTACCATTTTACCCTTGAGCAAATTTCACAATATTTATTAATTTCACCATTAGACGACCGGATTAACTCAAAAAGAAACAACCCCCAACGTCTTTTCCCGATTAAGTTCATTAAGCGAAAAAGTAACAACAAATTAATCACTTGAGCTTTATAAATTATATCAATATGTTGATGATTCAAAAGAAATATATTTTGTTACACAGAACCGATTTAAGGCTAAATCAGCCAAGATACGCGACACTTCCAAACATAATGAAGGCAAAATCAAAACCAATCAAGAAAATGACACCACAGGAATTGAAGGTGGAAATAAGATCGGATATGGAGGTTTTACATGTGAAAGAGCCTCAAAAGAGAAAAGCGGGTGTTATACTTTCTTCTGTTGATGAATTAATAGACAAACTTAAGAATGAAGCCCATGTAATCTAAAACATTTTTATGTACGTTTGTTACTTCAAGACTTAAAAAGTCATTAAATCACAATGTAATTTGTCATTTCTACTTAATAATTTCATTCAATTCATGTCACTTGACCAAAATATAATTCGTCATCCACGTGTAGAGAAATGAGAATGCTCTTTTTATTTCAACTTTTTATGAAAACCATAAACTTTGAACACAAAAAAAAAAAAAAAAAAATAAAGTATTTTGCTTTAGGGAAGAGGGAGGGTGGCATAATTGAGTGTGGCAGAGAGGAGACAACTGAGAAAGGGGAAAAATAAAAGGAAGACAAAGTGGGATTGATGCTTTGATGGTGTTTGTTTGAGTGCAGAGGTCAAATGGAACATGTTATGTTATGACCTCTGGAGACTGGAATGGAATCCCCAAAACCTGCAATAATTTTACATTTGTCTCCTCCTATTACCCTTCTTAATTTTGTTTTTTCCCCTTTGTCCATCAAAGGGTAAAATGGAAGCAGAATGTACAGTCTTGTCTTTATCTACACTTGTGAAATATTTGAAAACAAAAACTATATATGTGAATTGAGGAGATGAGAACAAAAGGTCAATTTTTTTTGTTTCATTGATAAAATCAAATCAATGTATGTGTGTATAAGAGGCCAAAAGAAAAAAAAAAAAGGAACATAAAGTATTTTGTTTGTTTCATTATCCATTTATGTAGTGATTAAACTATGTGGATTATTGAAAATAGAATTTTTGAAGTTTTTTTAGTACACTTATATAGACAACTACTATTCTATTCTTAAATCTACATTTTTCGTCTAATTTGTTCTTCAACCTTTGGCTAAGGACATTTATCAGTTATCTGTCAATGTCAATTTTTTGATACAGCTAGACCAAAGACCTTTTGGTAAAACAGATTTTTCAATTTGTCTTGTGTATTTTTATTTTTCCATATTATTAACATAAATGACCAAAATCTATCAAATACCATTAATAAAGTATAGAGTGAACATAAAAAGTATGTTTTATAATTCACATCATTAATCAAATAGTTGTGTTGTTTAGGTTTTTGAAGGACAACCCACAATTAAAACGTAAAGTGCTTATTAGTTTTTTATGTTGTTAAAACAAATTTCTATTGATAAGCATAAACTATATAAGTGTATTGAGAAGACGAGAACAAAAGGTCTATTTTTTTTCTTGTTTCATTAATAAAATCAAACCAATGTATTTGTATACAAAAGGCCAAAAGAAAAAAAAAAACAACATAACATTTTTTCTTAGCTTTATTATCGGCATATCTAATTTTTTGTAGTGATTAAAACATTATATGTTTGTTGATTGTTAAAAAAACTAAAATTTTCAAGTTCTTCTAGAACGCTTACACAGGAACCATCTACTGCTCCATTGTTAGAATTACATATTTTGTCCACAACTGCTCTAGTGTTAGGTCTACATCTCTTGCCCATAGCAGGACCTAAATCCTCAATGTTATATTAAATTTATTCATTAAATACTACTAGGCTAAAGATCCTTTTGTAAAACAAAATTTTCAAGTTATCTTGGATCCGGAGGAAATATATAAGAATGACCCCTTGAATATGTATTTTCTTTTCCAAAGTATTAATATAAATGACCAAAATCTTTTGTATATCATTGGTAAACTATAGAGTCAACAAAAATATATGCTTTATAATTAACATCATTAATTGAATAGTTCTCTTTACGTTTTTTAAGGATAACAAACAAATGTTAAAAAAAAAAAATTACAAAATATTGTTGTTGTCTTTGTTGTTGTTATTATCACCGTCACCTTCTTTTTATAAAGATGCTTATTAATTTATCCAACAGAATTTAAAAAAATATGTTTAGATTATCTTATCCGGTACTAAAATATATTAAATCGATTACTTATTTTTAGTATTTGACAAATTTATGTTTATACATGTGAAAATGACATTCTATATTATTATATTTTTGTTTTATTACATATATCATTTTTTATATTATATACAATAATCGTTTTTACAAAGAATAAAATAAAAACATTGGATGGTCGAATATTATTATTCACTTTTTTTTATTTATCTAGTTTGATGTGCAACCTATTACAAATGATCGCTAACTAAACTTTGAAATATGAAAACAAGGGCGGAACACAAGTGTAATAACTAGGGGGCCGAAGCTAAAATTTCAAAAATTCTAATATTACATATTTCTATATAGCTCATCAAAGTGACACGTTTCGATAATTTACATTTTTTTTTTAACTTGCACAATTGTCGTTAAACTAAATGTGTGTTTAGTTGGACGTAAAAAATTGGTAAATGAATCGAACCAAGGAATGAACAAAGTAATGAAATAAATAATTCCGTTGTTGTATGAGAGTTTATTATGCTAAGGTATAATTTTATATTTCAAGTTTCAAAGAAGTTCGTTTGAATAAACACATTTTGATTTTATTTCACTTTCAATAATTTTTTTATATTTAGAATGACAAAATATTTGAACACTTTTATTTTCGATGATATGTTTTTGTTACTTTAATATAAAAATAACAATATACTTTAAATCTCATTTAAAAAAAGTTCAAAATATGAGTTTAAACTTAATAAATAAGAAATATAGAAATATACTTGTAAAATATGACCATTAAGATCAATTAAGAAGATATATAGAGATGTACTAATAAGTTATAATTTAAATTGAGACCAAAATAATTTATTAATCTATATTTTTAATTGTATTTGATATCATAAATCTAAAAATAAAAAGACACTTGAGGTGAAAGGGAATGAAGATAGAATTGTCATTTTAGCACTAAAAAGTAGGAAATGTTTAGTTTTATTTCGACTAAAAAGTAGGAAAGGTTTAGTTTTATTTCAATATTACACGTGAGACATTAGTAATATTTGGAAAAAGCTGGGGGGCATGGCCCCCCTAAGCCATCGCATAATTCCGCCACTGCATGAAAACATCATAATATATATATATATATCCCTATCCCTATTCTAATAAAAGAATAGTTTTAATCTTCTTTTGACATGTGTCATCATATTAAGCCTCATAGTTAATGTATATTTTATTCTTCTTATGCCATGTGTCATCCTATTACATCTCCTAATTAATGTATGCCACTTGTCAACTTACTAATTCTTAATTTCAAATTTTAAAATTTAAATTTCCCACTCTAATTACATTAAATTAATAACACTAGAATAAAAATTAAAATAAAATTAATATAAATTATAAGATGATAGAATTTCATATATTTATTTAAATTAACGATTAAATTTTATATAACTAAAAAAATATCAGTTAAGTAATAATTTATTTAAAATAATTGATTAATTATTTTGAGTTCTCACTATTAAAGTTTAATTAATTTTATAACCGTGGTTTCCACGAGTTTTAAACTAGTATATATATATATATATATATATATATATATATATATATATATATATATATATATATATATATATATATATATATATATATATATATTTCCTTTCACCACATTCATTTGAAACTTCCATGAACTATTTTTTGTAATGCCCGAAAATCATGACATTTTTTTTTGTTTTTTGTTTTGTTTTTAGATTAATAGATCGTTAATACATGTCCATCCCAATAAAATCAGAGTAATTAGATTTTAACAATTCATTGACAAATCAGAGTAATTCATAGAAAACGAAAACATGTGGTGTGTACTCTGCAATCATCCCGTGTCACACCCCCGAACCAGACGGCGGAAACGTACGAGGGCTGTTGTGACTCAATTGAATACCATCACAGTGAATATACATGAAACATAACATCATTCATCACCATGCATTGAAATAGTACAACTGGTAGTGTTTACATTTAGTACATTGTTTCATAACCTTACATTCCCAAAAAGTAGGTTGTTCGATACTAGTTAAACAAACAACAAGACATCACTGAGTACATTTTTCCCTTCGATTTACCTGTTACCTGAGAATACAAGTATTTTGAAAAACGTTAACATATGAAATGTTGGTGAGTTCATAAGTAATGTTTGAAATATAATGTTTTGTATTGTTTTGAAAACCACCAGAAAATCCGATATTTTCTGAAAAGAGTGTCGTGTAAAAAGTGTGAAGATCCGTAAGTATGCTTGTTTGTTTCTATAAATGTAAAAAAAAAATTGTTAGACTTGGTATGCATCTTGTAGGTGTATGAATTGAAAACCCTAGGAAAATCCGATGTTTTCCTAATATTTTGAATTACGCGTTTTATATTTTGTTATACCGTTGTGACGTGTGTATTCGATAATTCTAGGTGACATTGGATTAATTATGGATTGTGAATTGTTATAAACACGCATTAATGAAAACGACTAGTTTACAACTATACAAACGATCCCTTAGGCGTCGTCCGTACTATTCACTTAATCCAACCACCCTAACTTCTCATAGCCCTACAACCGAGGAGAAAAGAGGGTGCGAAGCCCCCGCTATTTCCATAAGTCGTTCAAGGCTATCGTGAATGCGAAAGGCCCTTGGCCCGACTCGCATTGGTGAATTCTCGACTTTGCTAGCAGTACCAAAGGACCCTTGGGGCCCAACAGCACATGAGCTATTGAAAGTCCTTTTACACGGTATTAGGTCGTATAAGACCCAATATCATGTAAGCGAGTTTCCTTCGGGCCTAAAGATCATGTCATTGGGCTAGCTAGGCCCAACAAACACGATTTGACACTTTCGGGCCCAAAGATGGTGTATCGACGTCTGGTGAATTCCCGCGTGTGTATTGACTTCCCGTAATTTCAGCGTGTGTATTGTAGTATCGTCGTGTATAGAATTTTGATTCATTATTGATTCGAGACCGAATCAATTCGTTTGGTAACGATTTTTGGTGTTGAAGGTGTATTATGTTTCGTCGGTAATCGTGGTACTAGTATTTCATCATAACGGATTTATTGTTTAAAACATTAGAATTTTACTTTTTGCAGCCCCTTTCTTTTGGATAAATTTACACTTTTGACCCTTTGTATAATAGAATTTCCATTTTAGTCCTTAAACCATTTTTCTTGACACTTTAGTATCAAAACTTGTTGAAAAGGTATTTTTCAGCTCAAATTTATTTGAGAAAAAACAGTTTTAGTCCCTCAGAATGAAGTTTTCTCGGCTGAAACCTCTATTTTCGCAATTTTTACACTTTTGGCCCAAAATAGAAATTTTTTGCATCTTTGGTCCCTTTTAAATACGAAAAGCATTTTTAACCCTTGAAATGGACTTGGAGCACTAGTAGTCCCCTGTTTTACAGAAAAGTACAGTTTCAGCCCCTCTAATTTGAAAATCTCGCAATTTGGGTTTTATTAGGCCGAAAAATTTATTTTTGGCCCATTATGCTTAGAAATTTACATTTTAATCCTTCAAAAGAGTAAATTTCCAGAAAATACATTTTTGAAACTGTTTTGACTCATTTCAACCATCAGAATTTGCATTTTGTCATTTTGGGCCCCTTTGAATTTATATTTTCAACATTTTGAGCCCAAAAATGGGTTTTTAGCCCAAAAATGTTCATATTAACCAACTTGGTTATTTTTCTAGAAATGATTTGTGTGTAATAATATGATTTATACTTGTTTCATAAAACGTAATGTAAATCTCGGTTTTAAGGACTTTTTGACTAGATCCAACACCACAATCACATAAGAACATATATATAAACATATAAATCACACAAGGCATACATATACTCATAGATCTACACATTTGCTTGTATTCCCCCCCCCCACAAAACTTATAAAAACCAAAAAATAGGGGGTATGAAGTTCACCTTTGGGTGTGGTTTCGGCCTTTAGAAGAAGTGAGAAGAAAGTTTGGCCTTAGTACCTCTCCTTGGAAGATCTCGAACTTCGAGAGTTTCTAGGAGAGTGATCAAGGTTTTTACATGGATTAGAAGAAGATTTTGATAAAACAAAGTACAAAAATCATAGATCCTACCTTGATCTTACCTTAGGTGAAGAATTTGTGGAGATATCTCCTTGAAAGCTCCTTAGATCTCAAAATTTTGGAGGAGAAATGAGAGAGTTTCTTGAGAGAAAAAGATGAGTGAAATGTGTGTGTGTGTGTGCTTGAAATCGGCCGAGAGCAAGAGAGAGAGAGAAAGAGATAGATCTTGAAGTGATATGTGCATGGAAATATGAGATAAGATGCATGGAAACCCAACATGTAAAAATGAGGTGGCCATGAAAGTCAACTCTCCCTTTTTACATGGGCTTGGGCCGAGAATTAGAGAGGGAGAGAAAAGAATTTGGGCCTTGCATGCTTAAGCCTTTTACATGTTTATGTTAAGTGGTGCTTGGTCCAAATAACCATAAATATGATTCTTATGACCTATTAGGGCTACATTAGGTTAAATATGGCCCAAAATGGTTCATATAATTGATTTATTTCATTCTAGGCACAATATGGCCCAGAATGTTGAAATAAATGGAAGTGGGTCCAATTAGAGCCCATTTATGAGTTCTAAGCCCAAGATGGTCAAATTGGAAGCTTATTGGTCCATTGGGCCCAATAAGGAAGTCCTAGTCCAAAATGGACCTAAACAAGAACTTCTAGGGTTTCCAATTGCTTGTTGACCATTTGTAATGCTTGTATGGTGTATTTGATTGCAATTTTTGTTGTCATAGAATAAGCATCATTCATGCTCTTATGTTTTTGGATTCATAATTTGACTTAAGTATTGTAGTTACAAGGCACAAAAATTCCTGATTGTGACATCATCCCCTCGTTAGAGGGAATTTCGTCCCGAAATTCTTTTGAAAGCTAGATTTGAGCATGATAGAATAGGTGAGGGTACTTTTGCTTCATTTGATCTTCGCGTTCCCACGTGAATTCTGGCCCACGCTTCGCGTTCCACCGTACTTTCACGATCGGGATGCGACTTTGCTTAGTACGCTTCACCTCCCTGTCCATAATTTCGACCGGTTCTTCAACGAACAGGAGATTCTTGTTGATTTCAATCTCGTCAAGGGGGATGACGAGTGTTTCATCCGATAGACACTTCTTTAGATTAGAGGCATGGAACATGGGGTGCACATTGTTTAGCTCTGCGGGTAGTTGCAGTTTATACGCCACTGGACCTATTCGGGCGACGATCTTGAAAGGTCCAATGTATCGTGGGTTCAGTTTTCCCCGTTTCCCGAAAACGAATGACTCCTTTCCAAGGTGAGATTTTTAATAGTACTCGATCCCCGACCTGAAATTCTAAGGGCTTTCGCCGTTTATCGGCATAGCTCTTTTTTCGGTCGCGTGATGCTTGTAATCGAGCTATGATTTGAACTATCTTTTCCGTGGTTTCACGAATGATCTCCGGTCCCGTCAGCGCCTTGTCCGATGTGAGTGCTTTTGCTAGCTGGGTGTTTCCCACCTCAGCCCAACATAATGGTGATCTACACTTACGCCCATACAGTGCTTCGAAAGGAGCGACCTTGATGCTCGAATGGTAACTGTTGTTATACGAGAATTCGACTAAAGGTAAGTGGGTATCCCAAGACTTCCCAAAGTCTATCACACATGCGCGAAGCATGACTTCAAGCGTTTGAATGGTTTGTTCGCTTTGACCATCCGTTTGTGGGTCGTAAGCGGTGTTCATGTCGAGATGAGTTCCCAGTGCTTTCTGGAGTGATTGCCAAAAACGTGAAGTAAACCTACTGTCTCTATCCGAGATAATAGACACTGGTAATCCGTGGAGTCTCATGATTTCTCGAATGTATAAACGTGTCAATCTCTCCATCTTGTAGGATTCTTTTATTGGCAGGAAATGGGCAAATTTCGTCAGTCGGTCGACTATTACCCATATGGTGTCTAGTCCATCCGACGTCTTGGGTAGCTTGGTCATGAAATCCATAGAAATCCCTTCCCATTTCCACTCAGGGATTACCGGTTGCTGTAATAACCCTGAGGGCTTCTGGTACTCCACCTTTACCTTGGCACAAGTAAGGCACTTACTAACATAGGTGGCGATTTCTGCCTTCATGTTAGGCCACCAATAGTGTTGTTTAATATCCAAATACATATTGTCTGAGCCGGGATGGATGGAGTATCGCGTCTTGTGAGCTTCCTTCATGACTACCTCCCTAAATCCTCCGAGTTTAGGGACCCAAATACGGTTCATGAAATAGTATACTCCGTTCTCTCTCACCTCTAGATTCTTTTCCATTCCGCGTAGAGCTTCGCTTGCTCTGTTTTCCATCTTCATGGCCTCTGACTGGGCTACTCCAATCTGAGTGGTTAAGTGAGATTAGATGGTTATTGAGAGAGTTTTCGCACGACGATTAGAGTACTCCTTCCGGCTCAATGCGTCAGCTACCACGTTGGCCTTGCCCGGGTGGTACTTGATTTCACACTCGTAATCGTTTAATAATTCGACCCATCTTCGTTGCCTCATATTCGGCTCTTTTTGATTCAAGATATGCTGGAGACTTTTGTGGTCCGTAAAGATGGTGCATTTCGTACCATAAAGGTAATGCCTCCAAATATTCAGAGCAAAGACCACGGCTCCCAATTCCAGATCATGGGTTGTATAATTCACTTTGTGCGCCTTTAGTTGGCGGGATGCGTAAGCTATCACCCTTCCACGCTGCATGAGAACGCAACCTAAACCCTGATTCGACGCGTCACAGTAGACCACGAAATCTTCCGTTCCCTCCGGTAGAGATAGTACCGGGGCACTACAGAGGGCTTGCTTTAGGGTTCGGAATGCAACCTCTTGCTTGTCCGTCCATTTGAATGATACGCCCTTTTGCGTAAGTGAGGTAAGTGGCTTGGCGATCTTAGAGAAGTTTTGAATAAACCTCCTATAGTAGCCTGCTAGACCTAAGAATTGATGAATTTCCGTGGGTGTTGTCGGGACGGCCCATCCTTCGACGGCTTTGACCTTGGAAGGATCCACATGAATTCCTTCTTGACTAACAACATGACCTAGGAAGTTCACAGTACGAAGCCAGAAATCACACTTGGAGAGTTTTGCGTATAGCTTTTCCGATCGCAGAGTTTCTAGAATTTGTCGGAGATGTTGACCATGCTCTTCCTCGCTTCGGGAATAGACGAGAATGTTATCAATTAAGACAATGACAAAGTTGTCGAGGAATGGTCGACAGATTCGGTTCATCAAATCCATAAATGCAGCAGGGGCATTTGTTAGACCAAAGGGCATTACGACAAATTCATAATGTCCATAACGAGTTCGGAAAGCGGTTTTAGGAATATCCTCTTCCTGGAATTTGAGTTGATGGTATCCGGACCTTAGATCTATCTTAGAGAAGTAACTAGCTCCTTGGAGCTGGTCAAATAGATCGTCGATTCGTGGGAGTGGGTAGCGATTTTTGACAGTGAGTTTATTTAACTCTCTGTAATCGATGCACATCCTAAAAGATCCGTCCTTCTTTTTGACAAACAGGACCGGAGCTCCCCATGGCGAGTAACTAGGTCGGATGAATCCCTTGTCCAGGAGTTCGCTGAGTTAACTGGACAATTCCTGCATTTCAGCAGGAGCTAGCCGGTAAGGTGATTTAGCGAGAGGGGTTGCTCCTGGAACGAGGTCAATTCGGAATTCAACTTGCTTCTCTGGGGGTACTCCAGGAAGATCTTCAGGAAATACGTCTGGAAATTCACGCGCTACTGGAATATCTTGAATGTTAGTCTCTTCCTTAGTTTTATCCACTATGTGAGCCACGAATGTCAAATCTTTCTTTCATAGATGCTTTTGTGCCTGGATGCACGAGATGAGGCGAAGGTTCGTGCTAGGTTTGTCTCCGTAAATAACTAGGGTTTCGTGATTAGGAAGGTGAAGGCGAACGTCCTTCTCGTGACACATAATCTCAGCATGGTAGAGGCTTAACCAGTCCATGCCAATAATCACATCGAAACTCCTAATGGATACAAGCATTAAGTCTATTTGAAAGACGTGTTGGTTCAGGGTTAGGGTACATCCGATGTAGATTTCCCCCGTGGATTCGGTTTTCCCATTGGCCATTTCCACCGTAAAGGTTTCATTGAGCTTCTGGGGTTGTTGTTTTAATAAATGATTAAACTTATTGCTTACAAAACTTCGCTCCGCTCCGATGTCAAATAGGATGCATGCATAAGTATGGTTTAGGGGAAACATACCGGTAACGACTGTGGGATCCTTAATTGCTTCCCCTTGACCCATGGCCAGCACCCTTCTCGTTCCTCCATTTCCGGGATTGTTGTTGTTGGGGCAACCTCGGCGGAAATGCCCAGTCCTCCCACACCCATAGCAGGTGTGGCTAGGCCCTGCATTGTTGCCGCCGGCGTTGATGTTGTTGTTGTTGCGGGTGTTGTTGTTGTTGTTGCTGTTTCCCTGTTGTCGGTTCTGGGGAGGGTAAGTCCTCCAGTACCTCGCCGTGTGTCCCTTTCGATTGCAACGGGTGCACTGCAACTCCTTGCATTCTCCGTTGTGATGGAAACCGCACTTGTTGCATTTGGGAAGATTACCGGAATAAGGTCTAGGAACATTTGGGGCAGCTAAGGCTGGAGCATGTGGTGTAGCTGGGACTTGCGCGGTGGCAGCATTAACCGCCACTGTCTGCTGCTTCTCAGAAGTCTCGGAGCCTTGATGCCCCTTCCTTTTGTTGTTTTTCCCTTTCTTGCCATCACTTCCCTTCTTGGCTTTAGTCTCCGTTGGCTTCCCCCCCTTCTTATTGTTGTGGTCATACAACTTCTTTGCCAATCTTTTAGCACTGTCGAAAGTTTTAGGATTTGCAGCTATCACGTTTCCTTGGATCGGAGAGGTTAGTCCCCAAATGAATCGCTCAATCTTCTTTCCTTCCGAGGTGATCATACCCGGGCATAACAGAGATAGTTCACTAAATCTCGATATGTAGGCATCGATATCCGCATTCCGCACAGTGAGGTTCCACAGCTCTTGCTCCATTTTCTGAATCTCACCTCGAGGGCAGTATTCAACCATCAACATTTCTTTCATTTCCGACCACGGTATGGAGTTGGCTACAGGGAGTGTCATGGCTTCCACGTGTCCATTCCACCAAGTGAGCGCTTGATCAACGAAAGTGCATGCTGCAAACTTCACCTTCATTTCCTCCGGACAGTTGCATATCTCGAATACCGATTCCACCTTCTCGATCCATCGCTTCAGAGTGATCACCCCTCCAGTGCCGTTAAAGGTTTGTGGTTTGGCGTTTGTGAAATCCTTGTAGGTACATGTTTTGGTGGGTCCTTGATTCATTCCGTTGTTCGAACTCCCGGCCCCTTGCCCGTTGACTCCTCCATTGTTCCCCTGATGAATTTGTGCCATCGTTGTAGTGACCGCAACAGAGACCGCTGCCTGGAATGCGGCTGAGTCAACTTCGGGTGGGGTTGGTCCAAGGTTTCCGCGAGTAGGTCGGTAAGGCATCTTTTTGTCATGAAACGGAAAGATGTTGAGTGTACGTGGCTTCCGTGTGGTTGTGATCCTACTGACTAGGTGTAAGGCACGAACTTAAGTACTTCTATCATGTAGCATACAATCATAGATTCACAACACATAGAAATTTGTAATATCATAACAAAGCACGTAAAAGTTTACTAATATTATCCGCATTTGATACATGAAATTTTTTGCTCGTAAGAGCATACATGAGTGGCACTAGTTCGACAGCATAACGGCTCTATGAGTAGTGTAGTCACTTAAACATAGAGCCGGGGTACATAGCATGGTTCCTAATGGCCTAGTCAGATAAGCCTATCCCTAATCACGATGAGCTGTGCCCGGGGGTGGTGCTGAGGAAGTGGATGCTCCCTGAAGACGAGCCACCTATCGTTCTGCGTCCTGGAGTCAAGACTCCCACCTCACCTGCCTCATATGGAACTCTCGAAGGACGTCTCGTGTCTCCTGCTCTGCACGCTCAACCCTAGTCCACAGTTGGCATACCTGGTCGGCGGTGCTCTGAGCAAGGTTGCCAGTGTTCCGTAACCGTCTCACCATGACCGGGAGGGCTCGATTGGCCGGTCCTCCGTCCCTCAGGTCAAAGAACTCGCGTGACATGCCAAACGAGGGTCGCTGTCCCTGCTGTCTGCTCCATCTCCAAAGATCAATACCCCAGGGGGGTGTAGGACCAGTGGGGCCCACCCGGTAAGCAGGCACCCTAATCGGGTAAGGGGGGTTGATGACTTCGGACTCCGCGTCCGAATCACCCCCTTCGCTGTCGTCAGGTTCCTCCTTAAAGTTTCCTTCATCTTCTTCTAGTTCGGCAGGCTCACCCTCAGCTCCTGCCTCCGGTTCCCCGTTAGATTCCTCCTCGGGGTCTTCCTCAGGCTCTTCTTCATGCTCTTCGTCGATCTATCTGTTATTTCCCTGGTTAGGGAAGTAAGGATCTCCGGGGTGATGGAAACCAACCATGCTGTCTGCGAGAGTGTGTAAATATGCTACCATCCTTCCTAGAATGCTACAACTATTGTATAGACTAAACAGACGTTCTCTTTTTGGTGATAAAGGGGTTTGTTTTTAAGTTCTCTAGCTATCGCGATCTCATCAGAACATGTGTTAGTTATACCTTGGAGGGAATGTAGTCGATCAGGCTACATTCGCTTCTTGATACTACTAAGAACAGTCCTGAGTTAACCGGGATATTAGCGTTATTTTGTTTGGTTCGGCGTTATGTTCTTATTCCTAATGCAAGCAAGGGTGTTTTATTGTTATGTTTTACTTGTTTTGTTCAGAGTTGTGTTAGTCCCTCTTTTGGTTTATAGTTGCATATCAATGTGTGGTATGCTAGTTCACTATAAACAGAGCTCTGATACCAACCTGTCACACCCCCGAACCAGACGGCGGAAACGTCCGAGGGCTGTTGTGACTCAATTGAATACCATCACAGTGAATATACATGAAACATAACATCATTCATCACCATGCATTGAAATAGTACAACTGGTAGTGTTTACATTTAGTACATTGTTTCATAACCTTACATTCCCAAAAAGTAGGTTGTTCGATACTAGTTAAACAAACAACAAGACATCACTGAGTACATTTTTCCCTTCGATTTACCTGTTACCTGAGAATACAAGTATTTTGAAAAACGTTAACATATGAAATGTTGGTGAGTTCATAAGTAATGTTTGAAATATAATGTTTTGTATTGTTTTGAAAACCACCAGAAAATCCGATATTTTCTGAAAAGAGTGTCGTGTAAAAAGTGTGAAGATCCGTAAGTATGCTTGTTTGTTTCTATAAATGTAAAAAAAAAATTGTTAGACTTGGTATGCATCTTGTAGGTGTATGAATTGAAAACCCTAGGAAAATCCGATGTTTTCCTAATATTTTGAATTACGCGTTTTATATTTTGTTATACCGTTGTGACGTGTGTATTCGATAATTCTAGGTGACATTGGATTAATTATGGATTGTGAATTGTTATAAACACGCATTAATGAAAACGACTAGTTTACAACTATACAAACGATCCCTTAGGCGTCGTCCGTACTATTCACTTAATCCAACCACCCTAACTTCTCATAGCCCTACAACCGAGGAGAAAAGAGGGTGCGAAGCCCCCGCTATTTCCATAAGTCGTTCAAGGCTATCGTGAATGCGAAAGGCCCTTGGCCCGACTCGCATTGGTGAATTCTCGACTTTGCTAGCAGTACCAAAGGACCCTTGGGGCCCAACAGCACATGAGCTATTGAAAGTCCTTTTACACGGTATTAGGTCGTATAAGACCCAATATCATGTAAGCGAGTTTCCTTCGGGCCTAAAGATCATGTCATTGGGCTAGCTAGGCCCAACAAACACGATTTGACACTTTCGGGCCCAAAGATGGTGTATCGACGTCTGGTGAATTCCCGCGTGTGTATTGACTTCCCGTAATTTCAGCGTGTGTATTGTAGTATCGTCGTGTATAGAATTTTGATTCATTATTGATTCGAGACCGAATCAATTCGTTTGGTAACGATTTTTGGTGTTGAAGGTGTATTATGTTTCGTCGGTAATCGTGGTACTAGTATTTCATCATAACGGATTTATTGTTTAAAACATTAGAATTTTACTTTTTGCAGCCCCTTTCTTTTGGATAAATTTACACTTTTGACCCTTTGTATAATAGAATTTCCATTTTAGTCCTTAAACCATTTTTCTTGACACTTTAGTATCAAAACTTGTTGAAAAGGTATTTTTCAGCTCAAATTTATTTGAAAAAAAACAGTTTTAGTCCCTCAGAATGAAGTTTTCTCGGCTGAAACCTCTATTTTCGCAATTTTTACACTTTTGGCCCAAAATAGAAATTTTTTGCATCTTTGGTCCCTTTTAAATACGAAAAGCATTTTTAACCCTTGAAATGGACTTGGAGCACTAGTAGTCCCCTGTTTTACAGAAAAGTACAGTTTCAGCCCCTCTAATTTGAAAATCTCGCAATTTGGGTTTTACTGGGCCGAAAAATTTATTTTTGGCCCATTATGCTTAGAAATTTACATTTTAATCCTTCAAAAGAGTAAATTTCCAGAAAATACATTTTTGAAACTGTTTTGACTCATTTCAACCATCAGAATTTGCATTTTGTCATTTTGGGCCCCTTTGAATTTATATTTTCAACATTTTGAGCCCAAAAATGGGTTTTTAGCCCAAAAATGTTCATATTAACCAACTTGGTTATTTTTCTAGAAATGATTTGTGTGTAATAATATGATTTATACTTGTTTCATAAAACGTAATGTAAATCTCGGTTTTAAGGACTTTTTGACTAGATCCAACACCACAATCACATAAGAACATATATATAAACATAGAAATCACACAAGGCATACATATACTCATAGATCTACACATTTGCTTGTATTCCCCCCCCCCCACAAAACCTATAAAAACCGAAAAATAGGGGGTATGAAGCTCACCTTTGGGTGTGGTTTCGGCCTTTAGAAGAAGTGAGAAGAAAGTTTGGCCTTAGTACCTCTCCTTGGAAGATCTCGAACTTCGAGAGTTTCTAGGAGAGTGATCAAGGTTTTTACATGGATTAGAAGAAGATTTTGATAAAACAAAGTACAAAAATCATAGATCCTACCTTGATCTTACCTTAGGTGAAGAATTTGTGGAGATATGTCCTTGAAAGCTCCTTAGATCTCAAAATTTTGGAGGAGAAATGAGAGAGTTTCTTGAGAGAAAAAGATGAGTGAAATGTGTGTGTGTGTGTGCTTGAAATCGGCCGAGAGCAAGAGAGAGAGAGAGAAAGAGATAGATCTTGAAGTGATATGTGCATGGAAATATGAGATAAGATGCATGGAAACCCAACATGTAAAAATGAGGTGGCCATGAAAGTCAACTCTCCCTTTTTACATGGGCTTGGGCCGAGAATTAGAGAGGGAGAGAAAAGAATTTGGGCCTTACATGCTTAAGCCTTTTCCATGTTTATGTTAAGTGGTTCTTGGTCCAAATAACCATAAATATGATTCTTATGACCTATTAGGGCTACATTAGGTTAAATATGGCCCAAAATGGTTCATATAATTGATTTATTTCATTCTAGGCACAATATGGCCCAGAATATTGAAATAAATGGAAGTGGGTCCAATTAGAGCCCATTTATAAGTTCTAAGCCCAAGATGGTCAAATTGGAAGCTTATTGGTCCATTGGGCCCAATAAGGAAGTCCTAGTCCAAAATGGACCTAAACAAGAACTTCTAGGGTTTCCAATTGCTTGTTGACCATTTGTAATGCTTGTATGGTGTATTTGATTGCAATTTTTGTTGTCATAGAATAAGCATCATTCATGCTCTTATGTTTTTGGATTCATAATTTGACTTAAGTATTGTAGTTACAAGGCACAAAAATTCCTGATTGTGACATCATCCCCTCGTTAGAGGGAATTTCGTCCCCAAATTCTTTTGAAAGCTAGATTTGAGCATGATAGAATAGGTGAGGGTACATTTGCTTCATTTGATCTTCGCGTTCCCACATGAATTCTGGCCCACGCTTCGCGTTCCACCGTACTTTCACGATCGGGATGCGACTTTGCTTAGTACGCTTCACCTCCCTGTCCATAATTTCGACCGGTTCTTCAACGAACAGGAGATTCTTGTTGATTTCAATCTCGTCAAGGGGGATGACGAGTGTTTCATCCGATAGACACTTCTTTAGATTAGAGGCATGGAACATGGGGTGCACATTGTTTAGCTCTGCGGGTAGTTGCAGTTTATACGCCACTGGACCTATTCGGGCGACGATCTCGAAAGGTCCAATGTATCGTGGGTTCAGTTTTCCCCGTTTCCCGAAAACGAATGACTCCTTTCCAAGGTGAGATTTTTAATAGTACTCGATCCCCGACCTGAAATTCTAAGGGCTTTCGCCGTTTATCGGCATAGCTCTTTTTTCGGTCGCGTGATGCTTGTAATCGAGCTATGATTTGAACTATCTTTTCCGTGGTTTCACGAATGATCTCCGGTCCCGTCAGCGCCTTGTCCGATGTGAGTGCTTTTGCTAGCTGGGTGTTTCCCACCTCAGCCCAACATAATGGTGATCTACACTTACGCCCATACAGTGCTTCGAAAGGAGCGACCTTGATGCTCGAATGGTAACTGTTGTTATACGAGAATTCGACTAAAGGTAAGTGGGTATCCCAAGACTTCCCAAAGTCTATCTCACATGCGCGAAGCATGTCTTCGAGCGTTTGAATGGTTCGTTCGCTTTGACGATTACGGTTTTCACATAAAATGACGATTAGGGTTAAGTAAGAACACTTAAACCATTAAGGACTTAATCCATTAAGCCCAAAATTGCATTAAGTTAATTGTAGGGGAATTATTAAGTATTATTAGAATTTAATTAACGACTTTAACACGGGTCCGACCAACTCCAAAACTAGGGTTTTCTAAACCCTAATTAGGGTTTCCAACCCAAATTCGTGGCAACTAGTGTGACAACTGTCAATTTCCAGTCAAGTCAAAGTCAAATAAAGTCAATAAGTCAAGTCGGTCAACTCATCTAACCCTCGTATACTAGGGTTTTCATTTTGTTTCTTTTTAAACAACTTACACTATTAATGCAAAGTATCACTTAGAGTTTTCATGTGTTCGGAAACTCTAAACCCTAATCAGGGCAAGTGATGAAACTACTCGATAAAACATAATTCCTTAACCCACGGGGGCATATGATAGTCATAACAAGACTTAACGAGGTTTGTGAACCTTGAATTACAGAGCCAAACACTCAAAAAGGTCTCAAAAGAAGTCTCTCTCAATCTCTTTCACTCTATCTCTCCCAAATCTCTCTCTATATGTGAAATCTCTCTCAAATCTCTCTCCATATGTGAAATCTCTCTCCATATATGAAATCTCTCCCAAATCTCTCTTTGTATGAGAAATCTCTCTAGGAATGTGGAAACTCTCCCAAATCTCTCTCTATATGTGAAATCTCTCTCCATATGTGAAATCTCTCCCAAATCTCTCATTGTATGAGAAATCTCTCCAGGAATGTGGAATCTCTCCCAAATCTCTCTCTATATGTGAAATCTCTCCAAGTATGTCAAATCTCTCCCAAATCTCTCCAAGAATATTAAATCTCTCCCAAATCTCTCTCAAAACCTCTTTTGATTTATTTTAGTCAATTGGGGCATCCCGACACTTGACTTGGTGAAAAACCACTCGAAACGGGAAGATTCCATGGAAAATTAGCCTTTTGGACCGAAGTCCCTCTATAAGGACCAAGCCCTTCTTGAGCCGAAGCCCCAAGGACCGAGTCCGAAGTCCTCTGGTCTAGCCGCAGCCAGCGAGCCGCAGCCACCGACCGCAGCCAGCGAGCCGTAGCCACCGACTGTAGCCACTTTAGCTTCGGACCGCATTAGACCACATCGGTTCTCGCCTTCGGACCGCAGTCTTGCGACCAAGCCACTTCGGATTTAGGCTGCTGATGACCCAACCCCCCTCCTGACTTCGGATTTGCCACTTTTCTACCCGGTTTTCGACCACAACTCCGTTTTAAGCCCGTTTTTAATTATTTTAACGCAGGATTTTCTCCAAAAATCATATTATAACATATAATACCCTAAATATTCATAATTTAAACATATTTTTATGGAAATATTTATTTAAGAATAAAATCTCGTGGGTGAATATTTGAGGTGGAGTGTTGACTTTACCTTAGTGTTAGACACAAGCAACCACCCCCATACCTACTCCATGACTAACCCACACTTCTCCCCACCATACCTGGTCATTCAAGGGTACTTTCCCCACCATTTGACCAACCATACTCTTAGTCAAAGGCTGAAAACCCACCCTCTCTCCTCACTCTCACTCATTTCTTTCATTTCCACCAAAGATCAAACACATCTTTTCTATCAAATTCTGTCATACAATTTCGAGATTTCCAAGTCATTTTTCAAGCTTTCCATCTTCATTTAGTAAGTATCATCACCCTCCTTATGGTTATTACATTCCTTTCACTCAAATCATTGATTCCTTACACAAACTCCATCATTATTGTGTTAGATTCTCAAATCTTCAAGTGATCCTTCAAGTGTTCTTGAGTTGAACACTTCACTTCTTCAACAATCACCCACTGAAATCATATAAGGTGAGTTCATACCCCTACATTTTCATGTTTTCTTAAGTTTTTAGGGGGGGGGGGGGGGGGGAATACAAGTTAAAACACCAAGAACACAACTAAACTTTTTCAACAACTTTCATCAAGAAATTTTAACTCCATTCACGGACTGTTTTGGTCAACTAAAACATTTTAGTTTTCAAAACTGTATTAGATGAAAATAGTTCAGGTTTATACCTTTAAAATGACTACTTTCACATCTCCATACAATTTTTCTATGATTTATGGTGATTTTTACAAAACTGCCTATCATTTCAAGAAAACATCCGGACCAGTTTGTGATTATGGTCTGTTTCACCCAAGTTGGAGATTACTAAAAATCATGATAAAATTTATGAACAAACTAGACTCATTTTCCAAACCCTCAGAATTTACGGATTCTGATTTGGACCTTTAATGATTTTTCTATGAATTTTCTAAGAACAGAATAGAAATGGTAATTCTGGAAAAATGCTTTCACTTTCATTTACACCTTGTAACTTGTTGAGCAAGGTGTGTAACCTTCATGTGATGATATGTTACTACCATAGTACCATATATGTCGTTTTGTCTTGTCATATAGACATACATCAGTTAACAAATGGACTTTTGCTATATTAAGCATAGTAATTGATAAATTGTTATAAACAAATCTACATCCATTAAATACAAACATTGGTAAACTATGACAAATATAGTGTGTGCTCACTACCCCAACAAATAATTGATAAACTATAATAGGTATAGTTGATGATTCATTTACATAACAAACACATTACTAAAGGTATTACATATACAAAAGGGTTACTACCACTAAGAATAATTATGATAAACTATAATAAGTATAGTTAAGTCTATTATACCCCCCACAAACGAATACGCTAGCTATAATTGGTACAGTTAGGTCGTATATACATTACAAATAATGTGATAAACTATAATAGGTATATTTCATGTTTCATCTACACTACAAACTTATTATAAGAAGGGATTCACCATCACCACCACTTTTGATAAGCTATAATATGCATAGTTCATGTTCACTACCACTATCACTATTTGAAGAACTATGATATGTATAGTTTATGTTCACCATCACCATCACATTTGATAAACTATAATATACATAGTTCATGTTCACTACCACTATCGGTATTTGATGAACTATGATATGTATAGTTTATGTTCACAACCACTACTGCTATTTCATACACTACACTAGGATTTGGTTTTGGTGTTTGGTTTTAAGACTACATTCAATCTAGAATCGTTAGTTTTCAGCTATAATTTCTAAGTGTATATGCTAGAGTTATATAGAATCTAGTCGTGGGCCTAGGGAAGACCCATTGCATTCGACGTTTTATTTAACTTTAATTTTATATAACTTATATATACAAGGAGATTATAGAAGGAAACTATAGGGAATTCTAGGATGCACTATTTCATAACATAGAAACTTACATTTCACATTTTAAGGAAAATATCGGATTTTCTGGAACAAATTAATTGCTTTTACAAGGAAAACAGTTTAGTTATCAATTAAAACTCTTATGAACTCACCAACCTTTGTGTTGACACTTTTTCAAACAACTTGTATTCTCAGGAAATTACTGAACAGGTAATCAACTGCTTTCTAGGACGGGATGCTAAGGCGATAAATTCAAAACTTATTTTGTCATCATGATGTAATTGATTTTGAAACATGTAAACTTACTCTATGATGTAACTCTTTCAATTATATTGATGATGGTTGTGTTTGCTTTCTTCACTATTATACTCGTTGTTATGATACTATACATGAAGTCATCCACCCCCGAACGTTTCCGCCGTTCTGGTTTGGGGGTGTGACAGATTGGTATCATAGCAATGTTTATAGTGAACTAAGTATATCGAACCATATAAGATATACAAACTACAAATACATTGGGACCGAAAGTCTTTGATTTAACATTTTCCAAATAACTATACTTTTAGAAACAAATAGTTTCTCGTTAAAAAGTATGAGCACGTGCATACACACTAGGGTCAGTATCATTGTGGGATGGGACAAAAGTGGTGATTGTTGAACAGTACGAGTAGGCTTGGGGATGTATAGTCAGGTCTGGGAATGACATAGCCTGATCAACTATGTCTCACCCAGAAGTGATTAGCATATGCCCATGAATGGTCGTAGGTGTTGCAACAAGTCTAACAACTTACCAATTCTATCTACAAAGAAACATCAAGAACATAAGACAAATATTAAAGTACTATAGGAGTACTTTGAGGTACTATAACTAACTTATGTGAAAACTAAAGACCCCTATTAGTAGGTCTAAAATGACAAAGTTCATACGCTAAGGTTATACATAATCAAAGATATTATAGACTCAGAATCTATGACTATTTCTCTACTTCCTGTTCCTTGTTTGGTTATGGATTTAGAGTAGAGTCATTTATTCGAAGGTCTATTTTATCTTAGATTATGTATAACTGGTATGCACTATGTGATTATAGAAGTGACTAATGAGGATCACCCCTATAAGTAATTATAGGAGTAGACGTTTATTAACTATCTCTTCTACCCCTGTTCTCACACGAACAATGTGGAGGGAACCCAACTACCGAGAGACCTCTATTATCCTAACTGGGACGATGGTGGCTAGAACAAAGAGAATCTTGAAGAGGATCCTAAAGAAGTAATAGGCGAAGAGCCCGAAGAGGATCCGGAAGAGAATCCAGAGAAAGCAAAACCGAATGAAGACGAAGACAAAGGGAAATAGGAGAAGACTCTGACGAAGAGCTCGAAGTCTGCAACACACCCTCCAGTGTCCCCCACCCCGACGAAACTTCCATGGTCAGACACCTCGATGAACCGTAGATTTAAAGAGATAGAACTTGGAACAAGATCAAAAACCCCCTCTGGAGTATAGAAAGAGGCTTCTACAACCTCAACATGGAAAGATCAGTAGACAGGGCCCTCTTTCCATAGTATACCGCATCTCTCACCAGAGGATACAAACACGAGCACCGGTCAACCGAATCAGGCAGGTTAGCGCTATCACCAAGATCACCGCAATGCGCCTTTGTCACCTGGATAGATAACATGACAGGCCAGGAACCGCATCAAGGGTTTCAGATAGAAGTGACCACAACTTAAGCCAAAAATCACAGAATAATGGGAACATCAAACAAGCATTAGAGAAAATGCGGGATGAAAGCAGACCATCGGAGAACAAAAGTCAGAGTGGAGGCTAGGGCAATGCGGACTTTCATGTCCTTACTCTATGACCCACAGAGCATCACCCACCACACGTAGGGTGTACACCATTGGCATATCGGTATAGACTTGGTCTACTAGCATGCATCTAACGACTACCCCCATATATGTATAGAGACATTCGAATCCTTCAGAATCCGGAGACTACACTATTCAAGGGAATCGCGACATTGTAAAAATTTTTCCTTACATTAATGATATGTAGACCTATTTTCCTCGAACCCTATACACTAAATTATATTAAAGAAATTGGATCGTATTAAAATTCATTGGGAATTTTCCACGTATTTCATAACTCAGTATTACAAACAATTTACTTATGGTAACTCCACGAATTCTTAATGTATACCTCAAGGTCGGGTGTAATTAAGAGATAATCAACTTAGAAATGGTGAGTCCGCCTTGGGTCATGTTCCTTGTTTGGTTGTGGGCCTAGGGCAGACTCATTAAGTTCGACGGCCTATTGGACCTTAATTATACACGAATGGTATATACCAAGTGATCTTAGGAGGGGATCAGGCACGAAACAAATCACAAGTTACATTTGAGTCACTACCACTAAATTCATTCATAGGGGCTTTGTTATGAATTACATACAAAATACTTTAAAGTCGGAACGTAATACAGAAAAGTCTAGCTTGATAGCATCCGAGTTGTCACTGCTATTAGAAACATACCGTCTGTTCGTCTCTACAAACTTATGACATGACTATGCCGCCAAAGAAAAAGTACAGACCTTCCAGCAGCGCAGCACCACCACCACCTCCACCACTACCTCCACAGTTTGATCCCACAATGTTTCATTAATTAGAGTAATCAGATTTTAACAATTCATTGACAAATCAGAGTAATTCATAGAAAACGAAAACATGTGGTGTATGCTCTGCAATCATCTCGAGCCCTTCCATTTGAAAACTAGAGTACCTGAACCATAAACTAAAAACCGTAAGCACAAAACTTAGTGAGTTCCTCAAAATACCATACACCATACAACCACAAATTATCATGCAATACACATATAGTTGCCATGCCCCCCCTCCCGCATGGTCTTTATCTAGTATGCTACGGGCTCCCCCAATGGTTTGATATCCAAATTTCACGGGCTCCTTCTGTGGTCTTCCATGCAAGTATCACTGAGACAACTAGCATACCACATAACACGTAATGAGTCGGCATTGGGGCCTTCGACCCATGGATATTGTGAGAAGACTCACCTCATACATACGAACCCCAGCTGCTGGCTGACAGATCCCCAAACTATCAATCATCAAAACAACACCCAATTAAAAATTGGGTGCCAAAGCATAACCATAAATCCATACCTGGGGTAAAAATACTATTTTACCCCTAACCTAGCTTGGTACAAGACAAAAACAATATTTTTAAAAAAAATTACTTTTTGTCTGTTAAGAATTATTACAAGGCCCAATTGATTCAACAATTAGAAGACAAAGGCCCAAAATCAAACTCTGGAGACTCAAAAGCCAAATAATCAACCATATCCCAATTTTCCAAATTGGCCACAAACCCCTTACATGGGCCTTACCCTAAAAGCCCATCTAATTTTCCTAGTCCACACACTTGTTCTCAGATGGCCCAACAAAAACCAAACACCTAAGCCCAAAAGGAAGGCCCCACTCGACGCCCAAACACGATTAGGGTTTTCACATAAAATGACGATTAAGGTTAAGTAAGAACACTTAACCCATTAAGGACTTAATCCATTAAGCCCAAAATTGCATTAAGTTAATTGTAGGGGCATTATTAAGTATTATTAGAATTTAATTAACGGCTTTAACGCAGGTCCGACCAACTCCAAAACTAGGGTTTCCTAACATTAGGGTTTTCTAAACCCTAATTAGGGTTTCCAACCCAAATTCATGGCAACTAGGTTCTAGGTTAGGCTCTTAGGTTAATTAACGCTTAATAGCCGGGCACCACCTACTACCACCTCGGGCATTGACGGTCAACGGTGGTAGCCACCACCACACGACGGTGATGGTGGGTTTTCTTAGGTTTTTCAGGCTAAAATGTCCACACAGTGTGACCTTATAAAACACACATTCACACACCAATATACACACACAGCTACCCACACATGGTGGCTGATGGTGGCATAAAGTAGAAATGGCAGTAGCCACCATGGTGGTCTTCTTGTTCTTCGGCCGACAACACACGCCAGATATACAGAAACAAGCACCCATGCACCGGAAAAACACACCCAATTGAAACAACAACCTCACCGACGGAGGAGGATGGCGGTCTGAAGGAACGACGAGAAGACGGTAGCGGCGCTAACTGTCGGCGCTAGCGGCAGAGAGTGGTTAAGATCCAGAGTTCCTATTCAAGTTTCTGAACCCCGCCCCCGGGCAATACTCTTCAATCATGAGCTCCTCCAGAGCTTCCTAGCCGATAGCATTAGCCACTATCAGAGTTAGTGACTTGACATGGGTATTCCACCATGCCAGGGCTCTGTCCGCGAAGGTGCAGACAACAAATTTAAATTTGCTTCCTTCCGAACAGGAGTAGATCCAAAAGATCGACTCCATTTTCTCGGACCATTGCGAGAGGGCAATGATTCCTCCAGTTCCGTTAAAGGATTTGGGCTTGCAGTTGGTGAAATCCTTATACGAGCACTCTCTAGAGCGCACTGGAGCATCACCTTGAGGGGAATGCACAGTTGTTCCACTACCACTAGTGCCACTAGCACTAAATTGAGCTAAGGTTGCTGAAACAACTGCAGCCACTGCAACTTGGATAGTTTATGGATTGTATTGTGGAGGAGGTGGTGGTTGAGTTGGAGTTATCGGAGGGTTATTTCTCGGAGGACGAAATGGAGGCATCTTTCAACAAAAATTTTACAAATATGAAGATGATAGTAAGAATAATGAGAGTGATCCATGAACTAACTTGCCATAGTTCAACAAATAAATGAGTATGATTGAAATAGAGATCTAACAATAGAAGGATGAAAGCATTTGGATACAGATTTCCCATTAGATTAGATGAATGTCAATGATATTGGCATTAATGATGTAATATGTTCGGGAAAATAACCTAGAAGTAGGTCTTACATCAAATCATAAAAAGAAAATTTTGACAGCATAAAGACTTAGTGAAACAGTAATTGCAAGATAGGAATATTTAAAGGGAAAAGTGCTACATAGATCATAGATAAAAAGGCTATTCCTTAAACTAAAAGAAAGGATGAGTAGAGCATCTCCTATAGGCGACGGGTACCCCTCGGGTGAACCCTCAAACCTGCCAGCTGACGCTCCACATCAAGAAGGTGTCTTTCATACGCTATCTGACGTGCTCGGAGTTCTATGACTTCAAATCGAGTTGCAGCTAGCTCATGATACAAAGCTTCATTGTCTCTCATAGTCCTCCCATGAGCAAATTCAAGATTATGAATACGATCAGTATTGGTGTTCGTGTCCGCATCAAGCACCACGGTCTGTTGAATGACCGTCGTTCCCAGCTCAACATTTCGATCCACTCGGCGAACCAATATGGGAATAATTCTATTTGCAGATCCTCCATCGCTCATGTTGTAGAAGCTTCGGTCTCCGTTGTAGGGTAAGGGTTGACTCTGCTCTTGAATCCATCTGCCTAAGTTCTCAGCCCACAGAGGCGTCGGGCCTTGAAAAGCCGGACGAGGGTTAGGATTTGGGATTGGAGCCACTAAGGGTAGATCATTGACTTCTGGCTCAAAGTCAGAATCCTCCGGGAAGTTTTCTGCGAAGTCATCATCTAAAGGAATTTCATGGTTCTCTTTTGGCTCTGCATCGAGCCATCCATCATTTCCTTGGTTGGGAAAGTACGGGTCGCTAGGTAGATGGAATCCAGCCATGTTATCTATGCGATAATAGGGATAAAAGAGATAGTTAATAGCTGTACTACTTAAGATAATTATAGGATGATCCTTAGCAGTTACTTCAATACTTGCGTAGTGCATACCAATCATATGTAACCAAAATAGGATAGACCTTTGAATAAGTGACACTAACTCTAAGTCCACAACCAAACAAGGAATAGGAAGTAAAGTAAAGATCACAGATTCTAAGTCTATGACACCCTAGTCACATATAACCTTAGCGTATCCACTTAGCAACTATTGATCTACTAATAAAGTTCTCAAATAAGTAATTATAGTAACACAAAATACTCCTATAGTATTTTAAGTTTATGTTCTATTCTAAAGTTTCATTGTAGTAGTGTTGGTAAGTTTTTAGACTCGCTGCAACACCATAACCATTCTTAGGCACATGCTAATCATTTCTCGAAAAGATAGAGTTGATTAGGCTATATCACTCCCATATCTGATTATATGTCCCCAAGCCTACTTGTGCTGTCCAACAACCGCGATACTTTTGTTATGTTCTAGTATGACACTGATTTTAGTATGAATGCATGTATGTATACTTTGGTTAAATATTTTATTATTTAAAAGTATAAACTCTTGGTCAGAATATTTTAATCCCGACGTGTTTATAGTTGTATATCTTTTATGGGTTGATATACTTAATTCACTATAAACAAAGCTCTGATACCAATCTATCACACCCCCAAACCAGAATGGCGGAAACGTTCGGGGGCGGAGGACGTCATGTACAATATCATAAAAATGCACAATAGTAAACAAGCAACAACATTGTCCATTGCATTAATAATATAATTTAATACAAGTGTGTTCTGTGTATAGTTTGAAAGACACCAAAATATGAATCAAAATAAAAAAAACGAGTCTCGAATGTGCTCCGTCTTCTCAAAACTTGGTCCAATGTACCTGTCTACTGGTGAACTGAGAATACAAGTTATTTTGAAAGAGTAGATCAACATTTAACCTTTATGTTTGGTTCTACAATTCTTCTAGTACCTAGGTAAGTTTTGGACTTGTTGCAACACTACAATCACTCTCACACACATGTTGCTCATATCTCAAATGAATATAGTTGATCATGCAATATTGATCCCATATATGATTACATAACCGTCCATGTTTAACTGCAATGTCCAACATCCAATTACTTTTTTTGTTCTTCTTGTGATACTCGTTCTAGCATATACATTCTGTATGTACTTATACTTTTATAAAATTTGTTATATTTTAAATTATAATTCTTGGTCAGAGTGTTTTTATCCCAATGTGTTTATAGTTGTTTATCTTTTATGACTGATATACTGAGTTCACTATAAACAATGCTCTGATACCAATCTATCATACCCCCAAACCAAAACGGCGGAAACGTTCGGGGGTGGATGACGTCATGTAAGTATCACAACACATGAATTATAGTAATCAAAGTGCAAACAACCATTGCATTAATAAGTATAAGATTTATATAAGTGCTTAGACATTGCATATTCAAACATCAAAGTAGATACAATATAAGACAAGAGTCGCAGATCGGTACTAGGCAGTCTTCTCAAAATCTTCGGGAGTGTACCTATCTATTGGATTCCTGAGAATACAAGTTATTTTGAAAGAGTAGATCAACAATTAAGCTACTGAGTTCATAAGTATTTTAGTTATATGAAGTATACTCTAAGTTCTTGGAAAAGTTAACTGGTTCCTCCAGAAAATCCTATATTTTCTGTTATGACAATATGATAACCATAATAGTTCTCTCTATAATTACTTAGTTTATACTAATCATATATAACATAATATCGAACTGACAGTTAAATGGGTGAATCTGCCCTAAGCCCACAACCAAACAAGGAACATGAAGTAAGGCGGAAGTCACACATTTCACTATCAGTCGGATATTAATTATGTATAACTATGGTGTATAAACTAAGGAATTATAAAGTTAACCATTTAAGGTCCTTTATGTTATACTAATTTTAAGAGAACGAGTGATGATGTTCCAGAAAATTCTATATTTTCTGCTTTACAACTAATAAGTAGTTTTAATTCCATAAAATTGTTCCATATAAGTAATATTATACTTATAATAAGGTTTAACGTAATTTTAACTATCTATAAAAATATAAGAACGATGTCTTCCTTCTTGTTGATGAAAAGTGGTTTTAAATCCCATAAAAACGGTTCTGATAAGTAGTTTAATCCCATAAAACAATTCCATTTGAATTATGAAAAGTGAATACTACAATAGTATTTCATAAAAAGAATAAACTACTAGTGAATAACTACCCTAATATTATCCTGGTTAATTAGGGTTTAAAATGTGATAAAGTTGTAACCATGTTGGACTAGAATGAACACGGCGACCTACTGGTGTCGAAACTGAATATGTGAGATTTGTCACCCCATGGCTAGTCAGCCTGACTGTAGCTAGCAGTCGAGATGTGGGATTGCCAGTCTCGTATAAATCTATACACACAATGCCCACTCTCCCTCCAGGAGACTCTAGTTACAAGAATATAACATAACAAGTATTGCTATGTCCTGAATACGTACCATCACATTTTACTTTGAATAAAGATCGAATTATTTCCTTTTCTTGATAAAGTAGTTAAGATCTTGTATACTTATCTAGGAAAAATAGATTTCTCGTTTGTTTCATAAATTATACATATTATAATTTATACGTTCTATCTGATTAGCATGATCTATCCTAAAAGTAACCCTTTGCTCAACATGATACAAAGGTAATGATACCGAATGAAGTAACCTTTTATATTCCCATATGTATAATGTATATAATTAAGAATAAAATGACCTTCGGACAAATATCCTCACCTTAAGTCACATCCAAACAAGGGAAAAAGAGATAAGGTAACTCATTAGTCCTAAGCCCTTTAAGTCTTATTTATATGCTTATACATATATGAACATGATTTTGTCAATTATAATATGAGATAGTTTATAAAACCTTTTTCAAAGAGTTTAGCAGTTATTAAAAGAGTTTTAACAATGTTTCAAAAAGAGTTTACATGACTTTAAGTGATTTTGGAAGTATCTGGAAATCATTAAAAGCATAAGAAAATCCTTTATGTCATAGATATCATATACAATTATTAACACAATTTAACAATTGTGTTCAACTTGTATTCCCCACCCCCCTTAAAAAGCATTAAAAAATCATTTGAAAAGGTAGATTAAAGGGGTACGAACTCACCTTATGTGGGCGATTCAATTGAAGATTCGCGTAAGGATGAGAAGTTTCACGAATTAATTTCCGAGGCACAAACGAGTCCTAAATGACATATAATGATATATATATATATATATATATATATATATATATATATATATATATATATATATATATATATAACGAGTCCTAAATGACATATAATGGTATATATATATATATATATATATATATATATATATATATATAGACACGTAATTAGTGTTTTAAACAACTAACATGCAAGGAAACACTTGAACTAAGTGTTACAATCACATGTGATTGCATCAAAGGGGTTTAAGGCCACACAAAGGTGTGTACGGCCAATGTGTGTATGGCCACATGGGTGTACGGACATGGAGTATACGCCCATACACTCATGGAAGAGGTATGCTAAAATTGTGTTTTATGGTCCTATTTAGCTTCCACTAAGTGTTCATGATCCTATGTTGGGACATGAGGTGAGTTTGAGGCCTAATCATGCACTATACAAGGGTTTACGACCATATGAGGTGTGTACGGCGGTACACCCTTGGTGTTCATGCATTAGATGATGAATCAAGGCTAGGAATCATGAGTTTCACAAGCCTAATGAAACATCCAAAAAATATAACCCAAAAATACAACCCAAAATTTTTTGTTTTAACATTATTAAAACCACGACATCGAATGCTATATAATAAAACCATGCATCGTATGTATCAAAATGCCATAATAAATGTATCCAATAAAACTGAAGTTAATATCATATCGAAACATCTAAATAAAACTCCCATGATAAAATTGTAACTGTGGTGTGTGCCATGCCATCAACCCGAGCTCTTCCCCTTGCTAGCGGAAGTACCTGAAACCAAAACTGAAAAGCATAAGCACGAAGCTTAGTGAGCTCCCCCAACCTACCACATACCATGTAATAAGATATAAAGCACATACTGGGCGTGGCCCACTGCTTCAGACCGAAGTCCGGAAACTGCATCGGACCGAAGTCCGGAAACTGCATCGTACCGAAGTCCGGAAACTAACCAGGGCCTTGCCCTCTGTATCGGATCGAAGTCTGGAAACTGTATCGGACCGAGTCCGGAAACTGCATCGGACCGAAGTCCAGAAACTAACCAGGGCCTTGCCCTCTGCATCAGACCGAAGTCCGGAAACTGACTGAACTTAGTATAGCATAATCATAACTACTAGCATAAACACATATACTGCATATTGCATCGGACCGAAGTCCGGAACACATAACACAAAGACATGCTTGAATCAAAAAGACCTCAAGCACAGTGAACTACCACATCCGACCGAAGTCCGGAACTACTGCTGAATAAACGGGCCGACTTTGTGGCCGTACACCCGTTCCTACTGGAAGGAAGACTCACCTCGTAATGATGACTGTTGAGATGCTCAATCTGAAACTGTCTGACTGCTGCTCCGGAACTCCCCGGCTACAAATTCCATAAACACTAAATCAAATACTGATAACTAATCTCAGGGTAAAATGACCATTTTACCCCTGATATGGTGTGGGTTACAAACATGGCCCAAACCCTTAATTTCTTCTATGCCCCCACTAATGACCCAATTTTCTAAATTGGGCCCAAATCCCTTTATTGGGCCTTACCCTCAGCCCAACACATATATCTGGCCCATATTCACAGAATCCTAATGGCCCTTAAGACCCAAAGACTCTAAGTCCAAAGCAAAGCCTACACTGAGGCCCAATTGCTCAAAGCCCAATCTGGCAGCGTACGCGGGGCGTACCTCTAGGGACGCTGAGCGTATCGGCTGCTGGCTTGTACGCGTGCGTACCTCCTTGTACGCCCAACATACAGTCCTGTTAAGCTAACTTCGTATTAAGTGCTTAATCCATCGATTTAGAAGCTACAATTACAGATCCTCGTCTTATTCTATGTCCCAAGCCATAATTTTGCTTAATTGATGGCTTGGATGGCTCAAAGAGGCTCAAACTTCAAAAAGCAATATCCTAACTTCATAGAAATGGCTAGATCTCATGCATGGCCTCATGCAAACCTCGAAGATCAAAACTTTATTGCTAAGAAGGTGTTTTGAGCCTAAAGGATGGCAATCCAAAGCTCAAAAATGAATCTTCATGATCAAGGTCCAACCTTTGGACCTAAAGATGTCCAAAACTTCAATAAATCTAGATCTAGCATATGAGGAAGAAATTTTAGTGCTTTATACCTTCTTTTGGTGACAAAGAGTGAGTCTAGTCCAGATCTCTGAGCTCAAGCTTATTCTCTAACCTTTCCTTTCATTCTTCACAACTTCTTCCTCACTCAAGAGACGGATGTCACAATTCACCCCCACTTGAATCAGACGTCGTCCTCGAAGTCTGCTGCTACTGAATCTGAAAACAACTCTGGATAGTGCACCCGCATCTCCTCCTTGGACTCCCACGTCCAATCTGAACCCTTCCAGTGCTGCCACTGCACCTTTACTAGTTGAACTACCTTGTTCCTCAAGGCCTTCGTCTTCCGATCCAAGGTCGCAATGGGTCTCTCGATGTAATTCAGGCTGCTATCAACCTGAATATCCTCCAATGGTACAACTGCTGACTCATCCACCAAACACTTTCGCAACTGAGATACATGAAAAGTGTTATGGATCTGACTGAGCTCTGCTGGAAGATCCAAACGCTAAGCAACCCGGCCCACCTGGTCCAAAACCCTTAACGGACCAATGAATCTGCGGCCCAGCTTGCCCCGCTTCTGGAATCTGATGTGTCACACCCTGGACCAGACGGCATAAACGTCCGGAGGCGGGTGACTTCATTGTGCAGTATCATAACAATTGAATATGAATGAAACAGAGAAATCCAAACATCATAAATTGAGATAACAAACTTACATTGTTTTACATATTGTATTTGTTTCTTTGAGTTACACAAAAGATACATAAGTATAAAAACTTCAAACTGCAGCTAAAGGATCTTGCGTCAGCGTCCCTTGTTACCTGCTTACTAGATCCCTGAGAATACAAGTTGTTTTGAAAAGAGTCAACTAAAAAGTTGGTAAGTTCATAAGCATTTTTGTATAAAATCGTTTACACTTGTTTAGAATCATTCTCATTGTACTTTTAGAAAATAAGATATTTTCTATGAAATCGTTCGAAGTCTTGCCTTGAAAATCATGGATATATGTGTGCATGACATTAGTTTTGTTCATCCTTATAAGGAGTGATCTTTAAAAAGTAGCGTGATTTGTAAAATCAGTTTGTGTTTGAGAATAGTTCTTTGAATAGTAACAATCAACCGTTTCAAGAAAAATCCCTTATTTTCCAAAAAGGAGACATGGTTGAAAATCCTGTTCCTCTTATCGAGTAAAATTGAGTGTGTGCGTTCTAGTTGATCGTTATCGAAATCGTAGAAAAATCTTTTTCTCCAGAAAATCCTATATTTTCTGCTATAAAATATTCGTAAGTTCTGGTTTATTGTTATCGAAATCGTAGAAAATCGTTTTCTCAAAAAAATCCTATATTTTCTGCTATAAAATATTCGTAAGTTCTGGTTTATCGTTATCGAAATCGTAGAAAATCGTTTTCTCCAGAAAATCCTATATTTTCTGCTATAAAATATTCATAAGTTCTAGTTTATCGTTATTGAAATCGTAGAAAATCGTTTTCTATAGAGTCCTACGCTTTTTAATTTTTAAAATAGCAGTATTACGACTCTATACTTGTTAGGAGAAAATATCTACATGGCTATTGTGGACATTCTACGCGATGAAGAAGGATAGCCAACACAACAAATAAGGACCATCATCTATCATGTGTAGGACAGTCAACACAACGTGCCAAAATTTATTTATGAGGTTTTCCTTACATAAATTTCTAGTTAATATAACATATTCTATTGAGTCGTTATAACCATACTAATCATGACGGAGTGCCTGTTTTGGCGTTTCTCAGGCGCCCTCGATTTGGAAAAGACATTTGCACCCTAGACTGGCCTGTCTAGCTGTAGCGAACAACGAAGGTGCGGGGTGTCAACCCCGTATAGATCTATACACAAATTCCTGCTCTCCCTCCAGGAGACTCTGGCTATAACTCCTTACAGGACTTAGACGTACACTAATATTTTTATATTTAGGTACTTTTGAGATTTGTCTGACTAGAATATTAACTACCTTTTGAGCAATCGTTAGAGATCCATTATTTGTTAGATAAATAATGAAACTCATACTTATTGAATAGAAATATCGTTCTCGTTCCATATCGTTGATCCGTGCTCGTTGCTAGGTGCTCGTGTTCGTTCCTTTTCGTTTATTGAAAAATAAGTCATTTTAGTCAAGAGAAAAAGTGTCAAGTTATAATTTATATAAATTTATAACTGCCGGTTATGACACGCATTTTCTGTTTTATGACATATAGAACATTTGGAGGTTTTATGACAGCAGCTTATGACAAGCAAATATTTCTGTCATAAAGGCTTTATTTGTATATTTTCTTGACGCAAACTTTTATGTTGAATATTTATAAAATACTCCCTGATAGTTTGCAAAATAGTCACAAAGTTTCTATTTTCGAAAATCACTAGAAATGGTGTCCACTTAGTATGGTTCCTTTTTATAGCTTTTATCTTTAGACATGAAAGCATAGATAAAGGGGTTAAGTTGGACACACTCAATAGTTGAGAGGCTCTTTTGCACAAAGTATCCTCTGTTCTTTATGACATTGGGGAATCCTATGTTCGTGAGTATATTACTAAAATATTAATTTAATAATATTTCACACACATATACAATCATACGTATATAAGAAATTATTCAAGTATTTAGGCAAGATTTGACTTGTACTCCTCCCAAAAACATTAAAATATTGAAAAGGTGGGTTATGATGCTCACCTTGAGTTGGTTGAGGAGTTGTTTGAAGTTATGGAGTGAAGATCTCAAGCTTAAACTCTTGCTGAGATGAGGAACTTCCCTGGGAGGGATGCTTTCCTAAAGATGATCGCCACATATTATTATGAATAAAATAATATGGATTCTTCTTGAAATATAATAAAATATTAGATAAGTGGAGGAATTTACCTTAAAATTTCTCAGGAAGAAGTTGAGAAATTTCCTTTCAGCAAGATCCTCTATTCTTTGCTTGAAGACGAGTTTTTGAGAGAAAATGGGGAAAAGTGAGAGAGAAAGCGGAGTCTAAACTCCCTCACTGTCGTTGCTTTGGAGTATAAGGAAAAGGGAGGAGTCTTTGGTACATGGGTATCTGGTGGTCCATGCATGGGTATTTGATGGGTAAAGCTTGGAATATTGTGATTTGCATGGGAAATGAGGAATTTCATCAAATCACAAGGTCAATCCCTTTGTCCTTTTCTTGAGTTAGGATAAGGTTTTCCTAAATCCCAAACATTTATTTTTATGAAGAATATGCTTAAAATAATTAATTTTAGCATAAAATAGGGGTGTAAGGGGTTTAAGATAGGAAAAATACAAGTTTGGTGTAATTTCCGACGTCAAAATGCCTTAAAATGGTGAAAAAGTCCGACAATAATGAAAATCCGGAGTGGGATCATGATCATGCGAAGGTCCGAAGGGCTTAGGAGAAGTTCCGGAGTCAGCTTCTAATTTCCGAAGTCATTTGGGTCATTTCCGAAGCTGATGGGTGAGTTCTGAAGCTCTTCTCCTGATTCCGGAGTCCACAGGCGAAATCTGGAGTGACCTTCTCGGATCCAAAGCCGCGTGCGAGCCAACAGTCCGGACCGAGGTGCGAAGCCGGCTACAACTTCCGAAGCGAGGCGAGGCGAAGCAAGAGGCTTCCTGAGCTGCGAGATTACAGAATGGGTGGTCCGGATAAGAGGCTTCCGAAGTGGTGAGTCCTCTTGGTTTCTTAAGAGGCATTCCGGACTATGAGGGTTCCGGACCAAGAGGAGTTCGGACCAAGAGGGTCCTTTTGGGGGTTTCCTCTTTCGGTTTTGAGCTGTTTTCAACTAAAGAAGGTACTTAGGGAGATTTGAGAGAGATTTGAGATCCGTGGAGAGATTTGGGAGAGATTTCACATACTTGGAGAGATTTGGGAGAGATTCACTATTTTTGGAGAGATTTCGCATACTTAGAGAGATTTGGGAGAGATTCACTATTCTTGGATAGATTTCGCATACTTAGAGAGATTTGGGAGAGATTCACTATTCTTGTAGATATTTGGGAGAGATTCACTATACTTGGAGAAACTTGGGAGAGATTCACTATACTTGGAGAAATTTGCATTCTAACACTATATGGCTCCTTAGGAACTCATATTGAACACTTATGTGTGTTAGCACAAGTCTCGCAAGAGTCCTTGCTTACTTAAGAATGAAATTCCCTAGCTAAAAGGCCAGTTGTGACATGATGACACCCTTCCAGGGTGATACCTTCAGGTGGGCGATATCAGGTGGACCATATCGCCCACCTGAAACTCCAAGTCTGAACGCCTCCTGTCGGCGTAACTCTTCTACCGACTCTGTGCAGTCTGCAGTCTGCTACGGACCTGCTGGATCAACTTTGTGGTCTTGAGTACCATTTCCGTACTCCCGATGACTCTCTGACTGACCTCACCCTAACAAATCGGGGTCCTACACTTCCTCCCGTAAAGCATCTTGAAAGGAGTGCGGTCAATGCTGGTGTGGTAACTGTTTTTATACGAAAATTCCGCTAATGGAAGATACATATCCCAACTGCCATCCGTCCGTGGGTGGAAAGCGGTGCTGAAGTGAAGATGAGTCCCCATCTTGTCATTAAACCGCTTCCAAAACCTGGAAGTGAACCTGACATCTCGATCTGATACTACTGATACAGGCACTCCATGCCGTGCCACTACCTCATGCACATAAATATCAGCTAGCTTCTCGGCCGATATGCTCTCCTGAATCGGTATGAAATGTGCGCTCTTGGTCAGCCGATCCACTATGACCCAAATCGAATCAACTCCATGTGCGGTCCTGGGAAGCTTAGTGATGAAATCCATAAAGATATCCTCTAATTTCCACATAGGAATGTCTAACGGCTACATCTTGCCATGGGGTCTCTGATGTTCCGCCTTGACCTTCCTGCAGGTCAGGCATCTCTCCACATACCAAGCTATGTCTCGCTTCATGCAGGGCCAACAATAGTGTAAGGTCCTGGGAAAGGATCTTACCAGTGATCAACAACAAACACGATCGAATAAAAGAGAATTAAAGTAGAAAAGAAAGTAAATCAAGCTTGCACACGTTCTATTACTGAAAACGTCTGATACAAGTCAATATACGACCGTGAAGTACTAGGCATCAACAACTAAAACACGACTGACTAACCCTCTATATATAGGGAACCACGACCGGAAACAGTTTACGGCCGTAAACTCATTGCAAACTCGTAAACAGTAAACCTACCAAAATACTCTATCAACCCAAAAACACTATTACAATGCAAAGCCTAGACCAAACCACTAATTGGGCCCTTCAATCCCCCCTTGGTTTGGTGCTAGCTTGAAGTTAACCTTTATTGACTACCATAACATCTGCCTGCCCCATCGCCCCATTCCACATAAGCTTATTAAGAATCTCAGCAACCATGGTCGTATATACTTTCGCAGCATCCTCAAAAATATCCTCCGTAACCAATATCTGAAAATTGCTCAGGTGATGAATGTCCCACTTTCGAAATTGTAACAAATCTTTATGATCATAGAGACGGATGCATCCATCCTTGATCTTGATGACAGCAGCTGATGTAATCTCATCGAAAACCCAACACTCCATTGAGCTTAGAGACTCATGTTGATAGTTATGAAGCATATGGAATTGTTTAACATGTTTAGTGGCAGGCCACATAACAACTTGAAGAGGTTTTTCAATCTTAGGATCAATAATATCAGGATGCTCCAACATAATGGACTCAACAGTTTTCATGGCAGGAAATCCCTTTTTAACTTGATCCTCTAGGAAGTGCTTGAACTGGGTCGCCTGTGGATTATCTGTTAGATTCGAGAAAGGAGCTCGTGACAATTCTGTCAAATCTATCCTAGTCCATGAGTTGAAATCATGACTATCTTTGTAAAGCTCAGAGTTGCCACTCTTTCTTAGCACAATCCACATCTTAAGAGGATCATGAAATCCCCAGGAAACAATTCCAGATCTATCACCGAATGTATCTCTAAACCAAACAACCTCAAGATCAGTAACAATAATTGTTGGTTCATCCCAAGAAGCATTCTGGTTAAGGTTTCATTTAAACAACAGTTGACCCCTCTTAGCAGTTTCTTCCTGCGCATCACGTATTATTGCTGAAACATGAGGAGCTTGGGGTGGCTCCCCCTTAACGCGATTAACAACCCTTGATGTTTGAGCAGTCGGCATGGTAACCGGAAAGGCTTGAGTATGTACATTAATTTTATATTCATCAGCAGAAGTTTGATATTTTTCACCAAGGTCTTCTTCAAGCTTCTTCTTCAGCTCAAAATAACTTGAATTCAAAAGATTGAAATGGTCTTGAAGATCAGAAATCTGCTTTGACTTTAAAGCTTTGTCTTCAAGAAGATCAGCTACTTGCACACCGAGCTTTGAATTGTCAGATTGAAGTTCAGAGACTTGAACTTTTAGCTTTGTATTTTCCACTTGGAGATCTGAAACACGAATATCAAGCTCAATATTCTTCTGACTGAGCACTGAGATCTCCTTTTGCAACCCAAGGATAGTAAGATTGTCTTCTCCAGAACTACCATCCCCAATAGAAATACCTTTACCACGAGGAGGAGGCATTAAAAATTGCTCCTCAGCCAAATGCATGGCTAATCTTGCGGAAGTAGCATCGTGATCAGGTCGAGGAGGAGAAAACACTGGTAGAAAAGAAGATCCACCAACTTCAAAAGTGGTGTCTGGTCCTACAATAAAGAGCTTGGTTGTAGTAAGACTAGGAGTAGTGGTATGTGGTACTGGAAGGCCACTAACAAGATTCGCAATTAGATTACTCTGCTTTGGATCCCTTCTTCTTCTCTTCAACAGGGGTTGACAAGTCTGTGTTGTTGTAAGATCACTCACAAATGGCTCTGTAGTAGGAGGAACAGAAACAGGAGGAGGAAATCCAATAACCATCTCCATTGGAGTGGAAGTAGTCGCCATTTGGTTTGAGATAGGGGGTGTAGTTTCAAGAACTTCATCAGGCTTCCTTGTCTCTGTCGTTGGAGGAACGACTTCATCGACGTTGCTGAAGATCGAGTCAAGGTTCTCATTTATCACAAGATTAGAACTACTTGCATGAGACGCAACAATATCATCATTGTCAACTCCGGTAAGCTCAAGATCATCAAAAGAATAATTTTTATCTCCTTCAGCTTCTGTCTCAGTTTCCACAGTCCTTTCTGCATAATCACTTTGAACATGAGCAGGTATTAAATCATGTTCTTCCGCCACATTAGCTTCAGGAGTCAGAGTCTCTTCTTCTTCTCTATTCTCATCATCAGATACGGTAATAACATTGTCATTTGGAGATGATTTCTCTGAAGATGCAGGCTCAGAAGATGCCTTGTCAGACGATTCATAAGACTCTGAGGACTTATTTAATTCAGTAAACTTTCCAAATTTCTCCAGAGGATACTTTCCTTGAAAGATACTTTTTCCTTTACGGTTCTGCTTGATGAGCCCTACAGTGTGAGGACCCAGAGATTTCATATCAAGAGTATCGCCATCCTTCACCATATCTGGAAACTGAGTATTGATAAACACTTGAATGAACCTAGGATACAATAAGAAAGTATCCCGGGTTGAGGCCCTGATGTTTACCGTAAACCCATCCAAGAAAAATCTAGAAAAGTTGAACTTTACTCCGGCAGCAAGAGAAACGATCGCTCTAGTATTCCTTAGAGAAATTTCATCAGCTCCTGATCTTCTTCCTGAAATGCAGCTAACGAACATATGTGTCAAAAATCTCCAGTATGGAGGTAAGAGCTTCTTCAAAGTTGGAGGAGAAGTGCCTTCATACCCCATCCTCCTTAGAATTTTCTGAGCATCCTCAATCCTAATCTCCGTGGGATAGTTTGGTTGATCATCAATCATCAACGCATTTCTGATAAAACTCTTAGTGATCACAATCTCGCGTCCTTTTATGACATATTTAATAGTAACAAGACCAGCATCATCCATTTCCATCTTAGCAGTCGACCAGAACTCTCTGATCAAATTCTGGTAAACAACCGGATTGACAGTGATGGCTGATGCCAGGAAACATTCCCTGAGTCTGTGGATCATGGACTTGAGGTCAGAGTGTGCAACTGGAGGATCCGCCAGAACAATAGTCAGATTATGCATGTCCGCAAATTTGAGGTTCACCTTTGATCTACACTAAACATGCCAAGAAAGACAAGAGAGCCGGACGAGCAATTAAAATTTTAAATGATTTAATTTTGATCCCAATAATGAAATACAATTTTAAAATTAGTTCAAAGTCAAAATTTTCAGTCAACATCAGAGTTTGCGGTCAACAGGAATGGTTACGGTCAACACATGAGTTTGCGGTCAACCGGGGTTTACTGCCGTAAACCCTTGCCAGTGTATCAATGACCATCTGCGGAGTTTACGGTTGCAAGCATCTTTCGGCCGTAAGCTCCGACAACCTTCTTTTTTCGATTTCAGCCTAAAAAACGCGGTGAATCACGCAACAAAAGACATATTCTTGGTCGAAAACACATTACCTTCCAGACTATTGGATTAATTTCTCAAGATTTGAAGAAAAAATTTCGAAGAGAGAGAGAGAGAGAGTGGAAGGGTGTTTGCGGCCGAAATCAGGAAATTGATGAAGATTCCGGCGGTAAGCTCTTATTTATACCCATTTTACATTTACCTGATAGCCACATAGTATAAAACAGGGTCCAACACAGTCCAAATTTTTTTTAAAAAAAATTTAAAAACAATTCTTTTGAGGATTAATATTAAAACTAAAATTAAAAATAAAATAAAATTAACTTTGCAAAAATATAAAAAAGCTTATAAATTCTTTAACAGTTAATAAAATAAAATAAAAATAGAAAATAAAAATAAAAAAGTAAAATTAAAATAAAATAATTTAACTCCAACTAAAATGCACATATTAAAATTTAATTACTGAGAATGTATTTGTGACGCTGGGATCAAAGTTGTTGGACAACCTTATTCCACTTGTCGGTACCCTTATCTTCACATCTTCATCTAATTAATCGCCAGTATTGTGGTCCACTTAAACACGAAACATTTGTGACATAACTTTGGACAGTTTACCAATGACATGACACATACATATATGTAATTATAATTTTATTATCATGATTGGCCCTAATTCTTAAATGAATTTTTTCTTAGGGACCATTTATCTGACGACAACCAGGGATATTGTTGTCCACCTAAATTGAGCAGCAAGATCCACAGACAACCTGTATGTGTTCAATTTTAATTATACTAGAACGTGTTTCCCGCTTCCTGGCATGCCCCAACCATCAAGGACTTCCAGAATACTCCTTACACCGGGTGAGCAGATAATTATTAAGAGAGAAGATATATTTAGAATGCATATGTTGTACATCCAGGTCAGATCTTTTCCAATCACGCAAAGGATGAAACATATGACTAACTGAAGTTTCAAAGGGATTGAGAAGAGAATGGTGCATATACTGTGTACCAGGTTGGATTTTGAGTCACACAGAGGAGACAGTATATGGCTAACAGATAGAAAGAATTGCATAGAGAGAAGATGCAGAGAGATAGAATCGTATATGTTATAGTCCAGGTCGGATCTCTCAATCACGCAGAGGAGGCAACATATGACTAACAAGCAGAAAGAAAGAAAATAACCTTCTACAGACCTAGTTTATCGGAATTCCCCAGTCACCCCATCCAACCGAAATTAAGGACAGAATCCGCACATCGAGGAAAAGTGAATCCACTGTTCTAGATACGGGTTATTTAGTGTGACCGGTAGATTTTCATGTATATCTCCCTGCTCAACCTATCTGAGTGTCGTATTGTCAGGCTTAATGGATCTAACTAGGTCAAATTTTGTCAAGTCCTTAAATTCATTTGGTTCAACTCTCCCTAGTCAAGTCCATTTAAAAATATTTCGTGCCTACCAACGCATCGAGCACAGAGCGTAGACGATTCAACTTAGGTACGTTACACAGATTTAGATTGCCCGTTATCACTTGCTAATTTCATTTCCCTTCACAAACACCTGCAAACAAGACTAACAACAACATTTTTAATTTTCCAGATTTTTTAATGTTTTTGGATTTTTTTATTTATTTTTATTATTTTTGGATTTTTGATTATTTCTCCCCCTAAATTTGTGCATGGGTGAGAATTAAATAGAATAAAATAAAATAAAAAATAACATGGGCAAATTTAATCTATCCTACCAAGAAAAATAAAAAATGAAGAATTAAGAAAAAGAAAAATAATAAAAAAACTTAATCCTCAAAACGAATCATTTTCAAAAAACCCACAAGCACATCGAAACGAGCTTTGTTAAATGGCTTTGTGAACAAATCCACCACATTATTAGCAGTAGGGACCCGTTCCAGTCGGATTAGTGAACGCTCATAACAGTCTCTGATAAAGTGAATTTTAATGTCAATGTGCTTGGTGTTAGAGTGTTGGATTGGATTTTTGGCAATTTGAATGGCGGCCTCGTTATCACAGTAAATGGGGGTTTCTAAATAAATCAAACCGTAATCCAACAGCTGATGTTGGATCCATATAACTTGAGAACAACATGCTGATTCAGCAACGTATTCCGCCTCCGCTGTGGAAGTTGAGATAATGTGTTGCTTCTTGCATTGCCACGAAACTAGCTCATCACCTAGGTATTGACACCCTCCTAAGGTTGATTTCCTGTCAAGCTCACAGTCTCCATAATTACTGTCAGCAAAAGCATATAGATCAAATTCAGAATTCTTTGGATACTAAAGACCTAATTTTGGGCTGCCTTTGATATACTGAAAAATTCATTTGACAACAATAAGATGTGAAAGTTTAGGATTAGCCTGATAACGTGCGCATTGACAAACTGCAAACATGATGTCACGTCGGTTTGCAGTAAGATACATCAGCGATCCGATCATCGATCGATAGTGGGTCTGATCTACGGATTCGCCGTTAGGATCTGGAGTCAGAAGATGTCTTTCAGCCATTAGTGTTGAAGCAGATTTAGCGTCGTGAAACCCGAACTTCTCAAGAATATCCTCCACATACTTGGCTTGATGTAGCAGGATTCCGGTTGAATTCTGTTTAACCTAAAGCCCCAAAAACATGGTCATTTCTCCCAATGAACTCATTTCGAATCGCTTCTTCATTACACCTTCGAATTCTTTGCAGAGCTGCGGACTAGTCGACCCAAAGATAATGTCGTCAACATAGATTTGCACAAGTATCTGATCATTTCCGACATGCTTGATAAACAGGGTTTGATCGATAGTTCCACGACAGTAACCATGCTCGAGCAAATTATTTGTTAGAGTTGCATACCACGCTCTAGGAGCTTGATGTAACCCATGCAATGCCTTGTCCAACTTGTAGACATGATTAGGAAATTTTGAGTCAACAAACCAAGGAGGTTGATCAATGTAGATTTCTTCCTTCACATTGCCATACAAGAAAGTGGTCTTGACGTCCATTTGGTACATGGTAAAGTTCATGTAAGAAGAATATGCTAGGAAGATACGAATGGCCTCCAGGCGAGCTACTGGAGCATAAACTTCAATGTAATCAAGACCCTTGACTTGTCGAAACCTGCGAACCACTAATGGAGCTTTATTTCGCACAACAACCCCTGAATCGTCCTGCTTATTGCGATAAACCCATCGTGTGTCAAGAGACTTCTTGCCCTTTGGTAACTCAACTAACTTCCTAACATCGAGTTTTTCAAATTGATGCAGTTCCTCATGCATTGCATCTACCCAGCTGGGCTCATTCAGAGCCATTTCAACATTTTTGGGCTCTATTTGAGAGATAAAGCAAGAGTAAAGACAAGTATTAACGTCTCCACTCTGACTTCTGGTTTTAACACCGTCGCACAGCTGACCAATGATGTTATCGATCGGATGATCGCGTTGAATCCTTGAAGGTATCTCTTGGCTAATATCATTGAGAGAGACAGGAAGAGTGTGAATGTTGATACCTCCTTCAGTTGCTGATTGAGCCGCTCTAGAGGGCTCTGCTACAAACTCATTTGAGATAAGTTCAGGAAAAAGTAGTTCCATAAAAGTTGAAGAGGCAGCGGAAGCATCATTAGGCATGAACTCTCTTTCTATACGAGTAAGTGGCGTAGTTTCAGCATCAGGAGTATCATTTGGGACTAGAGATTTAGGACTATCATATTGCACAGATGACTCCCCCTCAGGTATAGCAGAGGACTCCCCCTCCTCAGGTAATGAAGAGGATGCAGATGGAGATCTGTAGACAACTTCGTCTTCATCTTCAGAAATATTCTTCAAACCAGAAACAGATCCATATGAGCCACTCAAAGACACATTTATTGATTTGAACAGCGATGTGTAATTAAACAATCAATCCGGACCCACTCTAGCGTCTGTCTCATTTTCTTCCAACCAACGCACCTCATAAGATTCCACAATTTGCTTTGTCTTCTTATTGTAGACCCTATAGGCGGTGCGAGCTGCATACCCCACGAAGTAACAGTCATCGACCTTGGCATTAAACTTCGGGTTGGTCTCTAAGTGAAGAAGGGTGCAAGGGCAGCCAAATACATGGAAATGATTGACAAATGGCTTGTGACCATATAAAATCTCATATGGGGTCTTCATCTGAGCTTTGTTGATTAACACGCGATTCTGAACGTAGCAGGCAGTGTTTATCGCCTCGGCCGAAAAGAAAACTGGCAGTTTTGAATCACACAACATCGTCCTTGCGGCGTCTTTTAACGTTCTGTTTCTCCTTTCAGCAGCACCATTTTGATGGGGGTGTGTGAGCAGAGCTGTATTCACGCATGATACCCTTTTCTACGCAAAAGTGATTTAGTACAAAAATCTTGAACTCTGTTCCGTTGTCGGTACGAAGCGCCTTCACCCTATTGTTAGTTTGGTTCTTAATTAATATAATGAATTTCTTAATGAAATCAGCAACTGCAGCTTTGTTGGATAGAAAGAAAACCCACGTAAATCGAGAGAAATCATCAATCACAACCAGACAATAAGAATTTATGTTGATGCTGAGAACATTTACTGGTCCAAACAAATCCATATGTAGCAATTGAAGCACCTGGCTAATTGAGTTGACCTGTGTTGGCAGGTGTGGTTTTCTATGATGATTTCCTTGGGCACATGACACACACTTTTCGAACGTGATGAAGTATTTGACAGGCAATCCACGGACCATCTCATTTTTCGCAAGACAATTCAAGTTCTTGGCGTTAGCATGACCAAGTCTTCTGTGCGACAACATTGCAGTTTGTTCGGAGATGTTGGAGAAAAGGCACGTAACTTGTTCTTGAAGATTGCTATTCCTATCAATGATATAATCATTCCCATCCCTTTTAGATTTTACAAGTATCCACTCTTCTGGAATGTCAAAGCCTGGCTTGAGAATCATGCATTCCTTATCAGAGAAGTGCGTAGAATAGCCCTTGTCACATATTTGAGACACACTTAACAAACTATGCTTCAGTTCATGAGCGAAATTAACATTATCGAAACTTAAAACCCCATTTGTGACAGTTCCCCTTTGAGTGATCTTGCCACCTTCTCCACCAGCAAAGGAGGTGTATCCCCCATTAAATGATTGAATGTTGTGCAGTTGGGCGATATCTCCTGTCATATGCCGGGAGCAGCCGCTGTCGACGAACCAGGGTCTGCCGACATTCCCCCCCCAACTGTCCCTACAAGATGTGCGGGTTTAATTAGATTTGGGAACCCAGGCCATAATTTTCCTAGGTGGTCCCGATGCCTTCTCAGATTTATTATCATTTAAAGGTTTTCCAATGGACACGGATGATAATTTGGAAGCTAGTTTGGGCAACCACTGATAATTAGGTTCTCTAACAGTCCCGGGTGGTTTTGAAGTTGAATAATTATCAGTTTGCTTGAAGCATGTGGGTTTTATACTAGAGTTGGTTGAAGACCCACCGCTGCTTCTTGACGAAACCGACCTTGGCTTGGCCATGCTCGGTTTTGGAAAACTGCCTGGGACTTTGTGATGAAAAACCTTGTTATGTTTTTGAAAAATGGCATTTTTCTAGCCCGATCATCTTTCCAATCATCATTCTGGGAACGATTTCTAGAGGACTTTCTAGTTAAAGACCTTCCTCTGAATTCGTTCTCTCCTCTTGGAAATTTGAAATGTACAAACATATGATTTTGACAATTTCTAGCTATATGGCCACCAACACCACAATTGAAACAAATATGTTTGTTATTGTTATAACTTGTACTACATTGATCAGATTTGTTTTCCATACTAACACCCTTGCTTCTCTTACAAGAACATGTATAAGAATTAGGTTGTGAGGTAAGTGAGGGTACATTAGATGGAGAAGATTGTGAAACTGGTGGTTTTTCAACTTTTTCATCACAAACATCAAAATTGCCAACCACATTATTTAAAACAGTATCAGATACTTGAAAACCATTCAAAACAGTATCAGAGGAAACAGAAACACCACAAAAACCATTGTCACTTAAAACATCAGAAAAATTATTGTCTTTATTAAAAACTAAAACTTCAGGTTCGGACTCAGTTTTATTTTCAAAAACAGATCCTTCAACTTCGTGCTTTGATTGATTCAAGGATTGATCCGCAGGAGAAGTAGAAATGTTAGTATTTTCAACATTAATAAATCCTCCCGAAACAAAACCAGACGGCTTGCCATAAACCATAAATGGTTCATTGGCAATCTCTTCTTTGGACAAAGGTTGAAACTGATATGTATGATTGAATAGAGGAGGCACTTGATTATACCCTAGACCCTTTGACTGATTTCGTTTAAATTGCATGCAGTGGTCTATCATATTTACAACTACCTCACTCGATACATCAAATTCTCTAAAATCAAAATTAGCGGTTTCAAATTTGCCCTTTAAAGATTCAATTTCAGCCACTAGTTCAATGTTCTGTTTCATTATATAATCATAGTTCTCGCATTTATTACTGTAGTCCTCTTGAAGTCTCCTAAAGTCCTTTATTTTAGATTCTAATTGGGCTTTAAGAGGCTTTTGACCTTTTCTGAGTTGGTAGCCTTCATATCCAAGGTCTTCTACTTCCCCTTTTAGTGAATCATTAAGTTCACGGAGAATTTTAAGGTTCTTTACTTCACTACCTAATGTCTCAATTTTGTCATGCAGAGCTTTAACATAATCAATACAAGATTGAGAGCATGAGGGTTGACTTACCTCGGTTGTATTAGGTTCATGAGAAGAAGATACCATCAACACAAACTACAACTCTATCAATTTATCTTCAGCTGCAACAATCTCTGCTTGAGCGTCATCACTGACTTGTGCCAGGTGGGTATTTTCAGGTCTGGATAAGTTCAGGGCCTGCATCTGATCCTCCCAGTCGAACGATTGTGCAACCATAGCCTTCTCGTTGTTTACCTGAGCATCGCTTCGATTGTTCCAAACTGCAACTATTGTCCTATCGTTATTCAATCTTCTGTCTAGTTGTGGACAATCACGAGCAAAATGCCCTGGCTCGTGGCAGTTGAAACACCGCAGCTTTCCCTTGCTGAACCCAACTTTCTTGTCAGCACTCATTCCCCAATTGTTCTTTCCAGTCTTTTTGGCAAACTGTTTCGCCCTAAAAACTGCCATGGCAATTTGCCATGTAATGTCCATTTCTTCAACATCTTCAGGGTGAATCTCATCAGGATCAGCAAATGATAGTTGGGGTGGAAGTTTCCCGGATACGAGTGCATTGTAGCAATTGACAAGCCCTGTAGCAAGTGCGATATTTTCATCACCCTCCTTTCCTCTTGAAGAAGAAGCCACATTGGAGGATGAAGCAGCTTGAGTAGCTACGAACGATTGGTTCTGTGAAGGAGGCATGGATGATGCAGAGGAAGCTGATGGAGTAGGGATGTTCTGAACCTAAGCTTCCTGAGTAGCAAATGATTGATCTGCAGAAAGGAAGGAAAAAGATGAAAGAGCATTTTTAGTAAAGATTCCAAGGTTCGCAGCTGAGTATGAGTTCATATGGTTGATCTCTCGCTGCTTCTCATCAATATTACAGGCCTTGATGATAGCCATCCCTTCAGCAAGAGAGATCCGACTAAGATCCTTAGTCTTCTTGATGACAGCTACATTCATGTCCCAAGTCCTTGGGAGAGCATTCAGTAGCTTCTTGTTTATCTCAGACTTTGTGTAAGTAATCCCGGCTACAGTCATTTCAGTGTTGAGAGATGTGAACCGCTGTAGAAGTGCTTCAAGAGTTTCTCCAGGAACGTAGTTAAACATATTGAAACGTTGTCGCAACATATCTTGGCGACTCTCCCTCATATCTTCGTTCCCTTCATAGACCTCAATTAGGGCTTCCCACAAAGCCTTAGCAGAAGTGTACTCCCTGAAACCTTGAGCAATGTCTGGAGATAATGCCATGGTCAAGGTGGACAAAGCCTTTTCTTGCTCTTCAACCTTCTCAAAGTCTTCATCAGTGTGGTTTTCCATCTTCTTGTCAACCACTTGGCCTGCAATAGTAGTAGTTATTCTGACAGGATCTTTTATTATGCTTTTCCAGATTTTGAAGTCCTTCATTTTTATGTACTGCTCAATTCTATACTTCCATTCTGGGAAGCCTTCAGCGGTTAAAAGTCCAGGAATTCGGGTGGTTGTACCTATAACTGAATCCAACTCGTGATGATTTGATTGACCATGAAAATCCATTATTTTTATTTGATTAATATATGACAAAAATTAAATTATTTATGATTAAATTAAGCTTCTGGTCAAATACAGTCAAAACACAGTCAAAATGCAATTTACTGCCGTAAACAGAGTTCACTGTCAGATAATAGTTTACGGTCGTAAACTCCAAGTTTACGGTCGAAAGGAGTTCACGGTCTAAAGTTCACAGTCCAAGAACAATCAGTTTTCGGTTTATGAATATTCCTTGTTCACAGCTCAAGAATGCGATTTACGGTACAAGAACCTTAACGATTTTGCGTCCGTAAACGGTGATTACGGCTGTAAGCTCAGGCCAAAAGCTTTGAATCTTGCAGTTTTTTCGATGAAACTAAAAACCCTTTTTGCAGAAATCACGAAATTTAGTCTCAAACCAATGAAAACTCGCTCCAAGATCGATTGTAGAGTGCCTTTGACGCTGGTTAAGCTTTGTAAGGTCCTGGGAAAGGATGTTACCAGTGATCAACAACAAACACAATCGAATAAAAGAGAATAAGAGTAGAGAAGAAAGTAAATCAAGCTTGCACACGTTCTATTACTGAAAACATTTGATACAACTCGATATACGACCGTGAACTACTAGGCATCAACAACTAAAACACGACTGACTAACCCTCTATATATAGGGAACCACGACCGGAAACAGTTTACGGCCGTAATGTGTTTACGGCCATAAACTCATTACAGACTCGTAAACAAACAATAAACCTACCAAAATACTATATCAACCCAAAAACATTATTACAATTCAAAGCCTAGACCAAACCACTAATTGGGCCCTTCAAATAGTTGGGTCGAAGGTCTCTGTACATCTTCGACGCCCCTGGGTTGATGGAAAACTGAGACTTGTGAGCCTCGTCCATCAACACCTGCCGTACTCCGCCCTAGTACGGTACCCAAACTCTCCCATGAAGGATCAGTAATCCTCGACTGTCATATTCTAAGGAAGCTACTCGGCCCACAATCCTCTCACACTTCTGCCTCTCCTCCTTCAGGCCCTCAACTTGAGCCTCTCTAATCTGCTCCAACAATGGAGTAATCACTGTCATCCTCAGACATATATCCCTGATCAGGGCTGCTACCGTCTTGCGGCTCAGGGCGTCGGCCACTATGTTGGCCTTGACCGGATGATAAAGGATCTCACAGTCATAATCCTTTACCACGTCTAACCATCGGCGCTGCCTCATGTTCAGATTCGACTGATCCATGAGGTACCTCAAACTCTTGTGGTCCGTGTAAATGGTACAACGTACCCCATAGAGGTAATGTCTCCAAATATTGAGGGCGATCACCATTTCCCCTAGCTCTAAATCGTGCGTCGGATTGTTAGCCTCGTGAGGCTTCAACTGTCTAGAGGCGTAAGCTATCACATGGCTTCGCTGCATCAAAACCGCTCCCATACTTGTGATCGAAGCGTCACAGTAGACTACAAAATCCTCCACTCCCTCTAGCAAGGTAAGCATCGGCGCCTCACACAATCTCTGTCTGAGGGTCTCAAATGTTGCCTGCTGCTCAGGCCCCCAACGAAACACCACCGACTTCTTGGCCAGTCGGGTGAGTGGAACTGCTATCTTGGTGAAATCCTGGATGAATCTCCTGTGGTACCCTGCCAGCCCTAGGAAGCTCCGAATCTCAGATGGAGACCTCGGGACCTCCCACTGCATCACGACCTCTATCTTGGCCGGATCTACTAGTATACCCTTCTGGTTGACGAGGTGTCCAAGAAACTGCACCTCACGCAACCAGAACTCGCACTTGGAGAACTTCACAAAAAGTCTCTCCCTCCTCAGCGTCTTTGGCACCTCTCTCAGGTGCTCATTGTGTTGCTCCTAAGTCTTGTAATAAACCAAGATGTCATCAATGAACACTATCACAGACCGATCCAACATTGGTCTGCATACGCGGTTCATGAGATCCATGAACACGGCTGGAGCATTAGTGAGCCCGAACGGCATCACCACAAACTCATAATGACCATAGCGGGTCCTAAAAGCGGTCTTCTGCATATCCTCATCCCTGACTCGCATCTGGTCATAACCTGACCATAGATCAATCTTGGAAAACCAAGATGCTCCCTGAAGCTGGTCAAACAAGTCATCTATCCTCGGGAGTGGTTAACGGTTCTTCATCGTTACCTTATTCAGCTCCCGGTAATCTATGCACATACGGTGCGATCCATCCTTCTTCCTTACGAATAGGATTGGGGATCCCCATGGTGAACTACTCGGCCGGATGAAACCCTTGTCTAGCAGCTCCTGCAGCTGCGTAGACAAATACTGCATCTCTGGAGGAGCCAATCGATACTGTGCCTTGGCTATTGGAGTCGTACCAGGAACCAGGTTAATCCGAAACTCGACCTGTCTTTCCGGAGGTATCCTACGTAAGTCCTCTGGGAAAAAGTTTTGATACTCTCGCACTACTGGTACATCGTCAACTGTTGCCTTACCCTTCTCCCGGGCATCTATAACATAAGCGATGTACCCTGCGCAACCCTGCTGAACGTAGCGTCTCGCTCTCGCCGCTGAATAAAGGAATGGTCCGCGCTTTGGCCTCTCACCCTGAATCACTAACTCTCCCCCACCCGGAGTGCGAACCCTCACTAACTGCAGACTGCAATCAATCACTACCTCATTGGGGCTCAGCCAATCCATACCCACTATAACCTTATTCCCTCGCAGGGGAATAGGAACTAAGTCCACTGAAAACTGCTCGTCAAATAAATGTAACGAACATCCTCTATGTACTCTCGCGACCCTGACGGTCCTGTCATCCGCTATCTCAACCTCAAGTGGACAATCCAGCTCCCTTGGAGCCCTGCTAAACCTCTTGCTAAGCGCAAGTGAAACAAAAGATCGGGTAGCCCCCGAGTCAAACAATACTGTAGCTGAAATGCCATTCACTAAGAACGACCCCATCACCACATCCGGAGTCGCTTGCGCCTCCTTTTCTATCATCTGAAAAGCTCTACTTTTCAGCACTGGCGCCTTACCCCGGCCCTGATGGTCGTTTGTAATCCTCAATGTAGCAGGGGCAGGTGCCGCCTCCTTCCCTGCTGCTGACAAAATCAAACACTGGGAATTTTTAGGTCCCCTCTGATTGCAATGGAAACAAATCAGATCAGATGTTGTGGTGGTAGTGGTAGTAGCTGTACAATCTTTGATCATATGCCCGGTCCATCCACACTTGTAGAAACCGGGACTCCCTGCCTTGCATGCCCCATCGTGCAATCTCCCACACTTGCCACACCGACCGTGGCTCTGCTGTCCTTTAGATCTGTGATCCGATACCTTGGTCTTTTTGCCCGAACTCCCTGTGCCAGATGCCGCCTCTGACTTCCTCTTCTTCTCCATCTCCAAATCTATCTCTCTCTCACGAGCCCTCGCAATCATATCATCTATCGTTTTACAGCTGGACCGGCTCACAAACTGGTGGATATCACTCCGCAACATCTCATGATAACGGGCCTTCTTCATTTCCTCATCAGCTGCGTACTGAGGAACGAGAAGAGCCCTCTCCCTGAACTTGGCGGTAATCTGCGCCACTGTCTCTGTAGTCTGAGTGAGATCCTAGAACTCCCTGGCTAACTATTGCACCTCAATAACCAATGCAAACTCGGCTCTGAACCTGGTAGTAAAATTATCCTAGGTCATCACATCAAGTGCTTCATCATCCGCAATGACATGCCCGATCTCCTCCCACCAATCTCGTGCCCTGTCCTTCAGAAGACAGGATGCTAGTCTGCCCTTGTCCCCCTCGGGACATCTGCCGGTGCGGAAAGCTTTGGCGACATCCGCCAACCACTTAGTACTCGCTATGGGGTCCCACGCCCCATGGTAGTCTGGAGCTCCACAAGCCCAGAACTCCTTGAAGGTGAGTGTGCGCGACCCCATCATGGCTGCCACCTCAGCACGGAATGTGCTCAACCTCTCGTCCATCAGCTCTAGAATACCCTCCTTGATCGAACCGAAGATCACAGGAGTCTACTCAAGTATGGTGCGAGTAACCTCTGAGGTGAGGAACTCTCTGGTCTGCTCATCTAGATGCTTGCCCCCGATCCTGATCCTGATCCCTCGTCGGCTCCTGAACTGCTGACTGTTGGCCTAGGGCATAAAACCACTATTATGAAAACACATCATAACAAACATCATAAACACTGATGCAAGTACGGATCAATACTACATTCCATATCTATCCGTACTTTCCTCAAGAACTGCCTTGACTTCCACCAAGTCACTTCTACTGCTACTGATCTCCGCTACTCTCATCCTAGGCTTTCCCTATGGAAATCTCTGACTCCACCCAAACCAGTCCTCAGCTACTGAAGGCCTCCTTGTAATGCCAATTAGCCATTACATGAATACCATCACATGTGACAAGGCTCAGATAATCCTTCGAGTAAAAGACTCATCCCTACAACCGTTAGACTCAGACAAGAGCTGCGCAATAGGGCCAAACCCAACACTCTGAGATTATTCAACCCTGATCACATGTGACGTGATGTATTCACCTAATGGCTAACTCCCATCACTCAGAATCCCAAAAGGCACAAAGCAAGCAACATTCAGACACAGGAAACTACTCAAGCAAATCTATCCTCATAAAGAGAAACTGTACTAGCATACAATGCTGAGCTTCATACTATCCGACATAACCTAAACAGGCTATCTTATTACTGTCTACTTAATACTAGCATGCAATTCTCATGAAGCTGGAACACATATAGCAGGCACATAAAGCATCCTCCTAGATCCTTTGCCCTATTTTAGCATGCTGTTCTACTAAAACTGAAACTGATAACCATAACATTAACTTGTATGGGTAGTTTGGGAGTACTTACTTGAGTTCGGCGGATCGCATGCACCACACCTTTTTTCTTTACTTTTTCCAAAAACTATTTTCATTTTAAGTTTCTTTTTCAAAAGTTGCTTTCGAAAATGTTTTTCTTTTGAAAACCTTATACCAATTCCTTAGTTTGAGTTCTGACACACCCGAGAGTGTGCCCAAATCCCTCAAACCAAGGCTTTGATACCAACTTGAAACATCCCAAAAATACAACCCAAAATTTTTTGTTTTAACATTATTAAAAACCACGACATCGAATGTTATATAATAAAACCATGAATCGTGTGTCTCAAAATGCCATAATAAATGTATCCAATCAAACTGAAGTTAAAATCATATCGAAACATCTGAATAAAACTCCTAGGATAAAACTGTAACTGTGGTGTGTGCCATGCCATCAACCCGAGCTCTTCCCCTTGCTAGCGGAAGTACCTGAAACCAAAACTGAAAACCATAAGCACGAAGCTTAGTGAGCTCCCCCAACCTACCACATACCATGCAATAACATATAAAGCACATACTGGGCCTTGCCCACTGCTTCAGACCGAAGTCCGGAAACTGCATCAGACCGAAGTCTAGAAACTACATCAGACCGAAGTCCGAAAACTAACCAAGGCCTTGCCCTCTGTATCGGACCGAAGTCTGGAAACTGTATCGGACCGAGTCCGGAAACTGCATCGGATCAAAATCCGGAAACTAACTAGGGCCTTGCCCTTTACATTGGACCGAAGTCCGGAAACTGATTGAACATAGTATAGCATAATCATAACTACTAGCATAAACACATATACTGCATACTGCATCGGACCGAAGTCCGGAACACATAACACAAAGATATGCTTGAATCAAAAAGGCCTCAAGCACAGTGAACTACTGCATCCGACCGAAGTCCGGAACTACTACTGACTAAACGGGCCGGCATTATGGCCACAGACCTGTTCCTACTGGAAGGAAGACTCACCTTGTAACGCTGGTTGTTGAGATGCTAAATCTGAAACTGTCTGACTGCTGCTCCGGAACTGCCCGACTACAAATTCCATAAACACTAAATCAAATACTAATAACTAATCTCAGGGTATAATGACCATTTTCCCCTGATATGGTGTGGGTTACAAACATGGGCCCAAACCCTTAATTTATTCTATGCCCGTCAATGACCCTCTAGAGGCCCACTAATGACCCAATTTTCTAAATTGGGCCCAAATCCCTTTATTGGGCCTTACCCTCGTCCCAACACATATACCTGGCCCATATTCACAGAATCCTAATGTCCCTTAACACCCAAAGACTCTAAGTCCAAAGCACAGCCCATAGTGGAATTTCATCCTTTTATGCATTGACCTTTTGTTGTCTCAAGGATCGTTAGCCAACATGATTGTTCCTTCACAAAATAGTTTTAATGGCATTTGTTACTCAAAACAAATCAAACGTCAACTATGAAGTTTTCAAGTGTAGGCACCCTCCTTGGATACTTCACTTGCACTAATTTAATCTAACTCATATTATTGAGTCTACCATCATCTCCTACATGAAACCTTTTATGTTACCACACTATAATTAAAAGCAAATGTCCATTCAGGTTATGACTTGGAGGTATACCTAAAAATATGTGTTACATAGATTTTCTTGATCATGTTCTATATTGTCTACAAGCAACCAATCCTTGGTATTTCTCAAATACCTTAGAATATCCATGACGGTTATCTAGAGATTCAGTCCAACAAATTTCTGATATAATCTCATGATGTTCAAAACATCTGAGACATAAGAATAAGCACAAGTCATAACATACACATGCAATTGATTATCTATCCAAAGCATATGGGACTTGACTCATCCTATTATTTTCATGACTAGAAAAAAAATTTGAGATTCACTCAAGTCTTGCTATGATGCATATCAATAATTCCTTTCTTGGAGTTTTCCATGTTGAAATCCTTCAACACATTTGTGCCTGGATTGAATCCTATTGAACATTTTGATCTATAATTTTAGTTCCAAAGACCAACTATCAATGTCGCTTCTCATATGTCCATCATAACGAAACAATTCCTGAGCTTTTCCACTTTGCAACTTAGGGATAATGTTTCATATGAGCAGTATTGTCATCAACATGCAATACCAGGAAGACAATGATGCTTCCAATAGATTTCACAAGTATTCAGAACGCATCTAGACTTTTAGAAAACCACACTCTTTGACTTCTCATGGAAAAAAAACTTTCTTCTACACGATGCTTATCTAAATCTAAGAATAGACTTCTCAAGCTACACACGTTGTTTAGATACTTAATATGTTTAAATCCTTTTAGGATGTGTTATACATCCTTCAAAAGTTCAATGTTGAGGAAAATCATTTAAACATTCACTTTATGACATCTTGAAATTAAAGAGGGCAACAATGGTAACAAATAACAAAATAGACCTTTTCTCAGCTACTGGTGAGAATGTGTCCTCATAATCAATTTTTTGAGTCGACACAAAACTATTTTCCACCATACTAGCTTTCAATGTGTATACATTCCTCTCCATGATACTTTTCACATTAGAGATCTAATTGCAACTCATGTCATAAGACTAGATTTCGGATCAACCAATTTCAGCCTTGGTTATCCTTCATGAACTAAATTTCACTATCCTTAGACCTTTCTCATTGGTAGCCTCATGGCCGGAAATTAGTTCCTAGTAGCTATTAGTATATCCAAATCGATCATTTTTTTATCACTGACGAACAACGTGTCACCTTCTGTATCTAAATCCAGTGGATATGTGAAGAGGTAAGGCAACGTCATTTGACTAAATTGGTATTTCAACCTCAATTGGAGAGCTAGAGCCAACTATAGGTTTATTGTCGGTCATATCTCAAATTTCTTCAAGGTCAATATTACAGCCCCTGACTTCTTAATATGTATATGTTCTTATCTTAGAGAACACCCCTTTTGAGCTATAAGCAACACATTCTCATGGGTCTTTAGAACAAATATCAAAAGTCTTTAGTGAATACCCAACAATGTAACACTTTTCGGATGTTGATTCAAGTTGGTCATTGGTTTCTCGCCTTACGAAAGAACTCACAACACCAAACCTAAATGTGAGGGAGCTTTCCATTTCCAACTTTCATTAGGTGTCTTCTGTCACACCCCAAAACCAGGAACGACGGAAATGTTCTGGGGCGGAGGACGTCATGTACAGTAGCACAACAATGAATAGTAGTAAACAAGCAACAACATCATCCATTGCATTAATAATATAATTTTAATACAAGTGTGTTTTGTCAAGTTATATAGACACCAAAATATAAATTAAAATGAAAGATGTAAGTCCCCAAAAATGCCTGTGTATCAATCAGATCCGTTTGATGGTGTGGAATCCCAATCAAACGGATGATGTCAGATCAAATAGAAGAGAAGGAGAAGAAGAAGATGATGAATCTTGTATGTATTGATATGAATAAAATGAAGATCCGGATAGAAAATGTTCACACACACTAAACTTCTCTCTAGTTTCTCTCACACCTTAGAATGCACACACTTAAGCTCCTCTAGTGTTCATCACCCTTTTCCTCACACCCCTCACCCCTATATATATACACACGGGAAACATGGGCCGTAAACAGGGTTTACGACCGTAAACCTGTTTACGGCCGTAAACACCTCCCTGGCCATAAACACATATAAGATATTACATAAAAATACAATTTCCTAGAAAAGCAAAGTATAAACCATAATATTGACCCAACAATATCCCCCTTGGTTTATAGGTTTCTTTTCTTTTCTTAACTGACCCAACAAGCTCCCCCTAAAAAGTAGCTGGCTTTTCTTGTTAATCTTTATTGGGAGCTTTGGCTTCAACTTTAATCTTCAAATCTTCACAGCTTCAAGATGAACTTGATGAATCTTCAATGAATGACTTCATATTGAGCGGTTGGGCTTTTCTTCAGAATTTGGCTTTGAACGTACGTCGGGTGAGGAGGCTTGATGTACTGATTCTTGAAAGATAGCGCTTTAAGCTTGAGAATCTTCAGAGAGAACATCGGAGAGAACAAATCTTATGGATCACTTCAGTAGGTACAAAGATAGCAGCAAACTGATTGAGGAGGCTTCAATGCAATCCGTCACATAATCTTCAATTGCAGCTTCACCTTGCTTCTGGGGTTGAAAGATTGAATGTCGAAAGAATAATCTTCATTTCTTGCTCCTTCGAATGCGAATTCTTCGATGCTCACAGATGAAGCCTTGGCTCAGAAATCTTCAACACAAACTCCATGAGTCTTATCTATACCTGAAATCACTTTTCAAGACAAAACAAAACTAAAAGAAAACTAAGCATACAAATTAAAACAAAAACAAAAATATTTTTGGATTTTTTTTTTGATTTTTCTGAACAAGAAATAAAACAGAAATAACACTATTTTTGGATTTTTAATTTTTCTGATTTTTCTTTGATTTTTTTTTTATTTTCATTATTTTTAATTTTTAATTCTCCCATAATATTTAAATTAGAAGAAACTATGACAAATTTAACAAAAATAAAATGATATCTAACTTTAAGAGTGATTTGGGATCAAAGTTGTTAGACAACCTTAATCCACTTGTCGGTACCTTTCATATTCACATCTTTGTCTGGTCGATCGTCGGTATTGTGATCCACTTAAACACGAAAAATTGTGACCATTTTAGGACATACTAATAATTGTAAGATAAAGTGATCCTAAGTTCCTAGATATTATATCTGATCCTAAGTTCTTAGATACTATATCTTAAGGACCATTCAACTGATGACGACTAGAGATATTGTTGTGCACCTAAATTGAGCAGCGAGATCTATAGACAATCTGTATGTGTTCAATTTTAATTGTACTAGAACGTGTTTTCCGCTTCCTGATATGCCCCAGTAATCAAGGAATTCCAGAGTACTCCTTACATCGGGTGAGCAGACAATCATTAGGAGAGAATATAGATTCAGATTATTATCACTTATAGTTTTAGAGGGATTGAGAAGTAGAAGGTTGCATATGCTATGTACCAGGTCGGATTGTTAATCACGCAAAGGAGACAACATATGGCTAACAGATAAGAGGAATTTCATATATATAACATGCAGAGAAATAGAGTTGCATATGTTGTGTACCAGGTCGGATTGGAAGTCACGCAAAGGAGACAACATATGACTAACAGACAGAAAGAAAGAAAACGATTTTCTACAGACCTGATTTATCGGAATTTACCAGTCGCTCCATCAATACTGGAATTAAGGACAGAATCCGCACATCGAAGAAAAGTTAAACCACGGTTCCAAGTACGGGTTCATTTAATGTGACGAGTGGATTCCCATATATATCTCCCTACTCAACCTATCCGAGCGTCGTATTGTCAGGCTGAACGGATCTAACTAGGTTAAGATTTGTCAAGACTACGAATTTCTTAAGTTCAACTATGCCTAGTCAAGTCCATTTAGAATCTTTCGTGCCAACCGACGCATCAAACCAGAGCAAAGACCCTTCAAATTTGGGTACATTACGCAGACTCAGGTTGCCTGTTATCACATGAACATATCACTTCCCAAAACATCTCCCTCAAGCACATTTCATAATCAACATATTTTTGATTTTCTAATGTTTTTTTTTTATTTTTAAAAATTTTCTAATTTTTGTTTTGTTTTTATTTCTCCCCCTAAATTTGTGCATAGGAGAGAAACAAAAGTAAATGCGCAAATTTAAACTATCCTAAAACAAAAATTTGTCTTTGAAGCAAATCAGAATAAGATAAAATCAGGAGTATAGAGAAGAAAATGCAAACCATAAGTCACCGATTGAATTTTCATCCAGAAGGTCTGAGAACAGCACGCATAATCTCAGAACAGATCCGAAAATTCTTCAAGTCATTAAGCACTGACCGCGTGAGTGATCTCTTCCTTTCTCGCAAAGGGCACATACTCCCAAACAATGTTTTGAGTGTTGTACAGTTGAGATATGTCTCCTATCAAGTGCCAGGAACAACCACTACCAACAAACCGAAATCTGATGATATGCCTCCATAGCTGCTCCGACACAGAGCGGGATCAATTGGTCTTTGGAACCCAGTCCATTTTGAAATTGGGTCGACCTTTGTCATCCTTGCACAGTACTCTCTCCCATGACATATCCTGTTTATCACAAACAGAAGATGAAGAAATATTAGAGTCATTAGTTGATTTAGGAGAGTAAGCCTTTGGAACCCATTTGTAGTTGGGTTTAACCCATTTCTTTTTCGATCTGATGGGTGGTTCAGTACTTGCTTTGGAACTTGATGTCGGCCGTTGAGATGACTTTGATTTTGGCTTCACGGAAGCATCTCTTGGATTGGACTTTTTGGCCGACATTCCCTTCTTGCCCTTGGGATTTTTATTCTTGTCCTTTAAGGTTTGATTCTTGGCCTTGGGAGTTGAATTCTTGGCCTTCTTGGCATTCCAGTCGTCAATGTCTGATTGTGATCTCGAGGGGTTACTTTTGAAGTATCTCCCTTTTGGCACGTTCTGCCAGCCTTGTGCATAGTAGGGAACGTATGCTCGATTTGGACAATTTCGGGCAATGTGTCCAGGTGTTCCACAGTGAAAACATGTCTTTTTCTTCACTATGAAGTTGTTTCTTCCGGACCCTGGTGGCGTATCCTTGCCTTTTCTCTTGTTCTTCCCACATGCACACTTGCAACAAGAACAAATTTAGAGTTCAAGGAGATGTTGGTTTGTTCAATGGTTTTCTCCTTGTTCTCATCTTCTGCTACTTTACCTGCACATGAAGCAGAAACATTAGTATTTTCAACCTAAATACCTCCTGACACAAATCCAGCTGGATTGCCATATCGAAGATGTGCCTCCCTGTCAATTTCTTCCTGTGTCATTGGGATGGATGTGTAGTTATGATTGAAAGGTGGAGGAACACTATCATACCCTAGACCCTTGTTTTGATTATCTTTGAATTTTAATTGGGTTTCAAATAAGGACTCGACTGTCTGACTTGACGCAGTATAATTTTTAAAACTAACGTCCATTTTTCCAAACTTAAATTTTAAAGCGTCAAGTTCTTCAGTTACAACAGCAAGTTGCTTTTAATATAGTTATAATTTTCACACTTGTAGCTATACTCTTCCTGAAGTTTCCTAAAGTCTTTGTTTTTTGCTTCTAATTCAGCCTTCAGGGGTTTCTGTCCTTTCCTTAGGTGATATCCTTCATATCTCAGGTCCTCGACTTCCTTTTTTAATAAATCAATTTGTTCCCGAAGAAATTTGATTGTATCTTCAGTAGATAGCGTACATGAAACTTCACATGATTGAGAACATGAAACATCATTGACCGGGAGGTTTGTGGAACTCATTGTTTTTCAACAATTCAAAGCGTCAAGTTCTTCAATTATATCAGCCAGACTAAGACGATTGATATCTTTTGTCTTCTTGATGTCAGCCACGTCCATATCCCATGATTTCGGAAGTGCATTCAATAGCTTTTTGTTTATCTCAGGTTTGGACAAGAAGATCCCAGCTATATTCAACTCAGTAGTGAGTGTAGTAAATCGCTGCAGCTGAGTTTCGAGGGTTTCTTCAGGGATATAATCGAACATGTTGAAGTTTTGTCTTAACATCTCTTGACGACTCTCTTTCATGTCTTCAATTCCCTTGTAAACTTCAAAAACTATTAAAAGCACAACTAGAACTTAAAATCAGACTTAAAAGTCAAACTTAAAAAAAATGTCCTTTGACTATAAACCTCAAAAGTCAACCTTAAAAGTCAAATTTAAAAAGTCAAACTTGAAAAGTCAAACCGAAAAGCTAAATTTGAAAATTTAAAAGTTAAATGAGAAAGTCAAAGCTTAAGGTCAAAGGTCAAATTTTAAAAGTCAAAGTCAAAATTTTAAGTAAAAAGTCAAAAATTAAAATTAAAATTTTTGGCTGAAAATGAAATTTAAAATTGAAAGAAATTGATTTTTGGGGTTAAAAGTGTCAAATTTCGAAATTAGGTGCGACAGGAAGTGGTTAAGTTTAAAATATCAGAAGGAAATCACAAGTGCTTAGCTAGCCGAGATGGTAAGGCGCTTGGTTTGAGAACTGGAGGTCATGGGTTCGATCCCCGCCACCCCGAACTGCGCGTCCCTTTTTTTATTTGAAGTTGCTGAACGATCAAGAGATCCTGCTGAGCCGAGCCGTTCTTCAAGCCGCGCTCCACCAGTTCGATCCGCAAGCCGCTGAGCCAAATTCTGAGCCGAGGCCGCAATCCGAGCCGAGGCCGCAAACTCCGGCGACCAGTTTCCGGCTGTAAGCTCGTTTCTGGTCATAAACTCTGGACCGTAAACCCTTCAGAAACCGTAAACTCTTCAGAAATCGCTGTTCTTGACGAAAAACAGCGTTTTTTCACCATTTTTGCTCCAAAACTCGATCAAAAACTCATTTTTAGGAAAAACGCGAAGAACAAACCCCCCTTATTTGATACCAATTGCAAGTCCCCAAAAATGTCTGTGTATCAATCAGATCCGTTTGATGGTGCGGAATCCCAATCAAACGGATGGTGTCAGATCAAATAGAAGAGAATGAGAAGAAGATGATGAATCTTGTATGTATTGATATGAATAGAATGAAGATCCGGATACAAAAGATTCACACACACTAAACTTCTCTCTAGTTTCTCTCACACCTTAGAATGCACACACTTAAGCTCCTCTAGTGTTCATCACCCTTTTCCTCACACCCCTCACCCCTATATATACACACACGGGAAACATGGGCCGTAAACAGGGTTTACGGCCGTAAACCTGTTTATGGCCGTAAACACCTCCCTAGCCGTAAACACATATAAGATATTACATAAAAATACAATTTCCTAGAAAATCAAAGTATAAACCATAATATTGACCCAACAAAAGATGAGTCTTGAACGAGCTCCATCTTCTCAAAACCTTGCATCGGTACCTGTCTACTGTTGACCTGAGGATACAAGTTATTTTAAAAGAGAGTATCAGCTTTAAAGCTGGTGAGATCATAAGTATTTTAGTGTCTGAATTTGTAAGTATGTGAAGTGTAAGTATGTAAGAGTTTTGAACCTCCTAGAAAACCCTATGTTTCCTACTAAAAGTAGCCTTCTACCAAGGCATATAGTATCTGTGTGTGTCTCTTGTAAGAGTGTCTATTTTCCTAAATCGGACTACCATTAACCAAAAACATAGTTTTTACATTACCGTGCATCGTGTGAATGTTCACGAAGTGAATGTAATAGGAAAAATATTATAGTAATGTAGTATTGTAATAAGTAACTACTTCTGTACTAACTACCTTAAAGCAATTGTAATTTAAAGTACCATGTGATCGGCCTGTATCCTGCTACCGACTCTAGTAAAACGACGATGTAAGACCCCGTAAGAAATGACATTTATCACCCATAGATTTGCAAGTCCCACTGTAGCGAGCAGCAAGGTGTAGGATAGTCAATCCAGTATAGATCTATATGCAAACTCATACGCTCCCCAATTAAGGAGATTTTGGATACAAAAATGGTCATGACAGGTAGTGCCATGCCCCATTTAGTGGCTCACATAACTGCATGAATGTATATGTAATGAATGTGCTAGCTGTAATGTATGTTCTCCCTTTGTCTAGCCTGTATGTATTGTAATGATCTGCGTGTACTAGCTGTATTGTGTGTTCTCTCTCTATCTAGCAAGTATTGAAATGTACTGTGTGTACTAGCTATATGGTGTGTTCTCTCTATCTAACAAGTATTGAATCATTAATGAACTGACTCATTGTATGATTCTTTGTTCCATTAATAGTATTAGTAACTTCCTAAACTATGCCTATCGTAGTTTACTAGTAATATGACATGTACGTATGAACAAGAACGTATACCCTTGCTACCCAAGGGTATTGAATTGATTGATAGAACTTTTATGTCTATATATGTAAACATAATATATAACTAATACTTAGACGACCTTCGGACAGATAGCCGATGCCCTAAAGCCACATCCCAACGAGGAAAAGGAGATAAAGCGAACTAGCCTTCCTAAGTCCTTTAAACATTACTTATATAACTATACATACATAGGCATGCATTTGACAATATAAAAGTATAAAAGAAGTTTTGTAAAACCATTGAAAAGTTTAGTAACTAAGAAAGGATGAATTGATGTCAGTTTGTAAAACGATTTGAAAGCAGTTTGTTTGATTAGAACAATTTTAAGTATAAGAAACCTTGTTTGAAACACAATTGTAACAGAGTTAGAAAAGAAACATTCAGTATGTAAGACAGTTTGATAAAGAGTTTTTAAACAAGTAAAAATGTTTTGGAAAGCCATTTGAAGTAATCTGCTTGGTAAAACAGCTAAAAGAGTAGTAAATCCATTTGTATGCTACTTATTAATCACATGTGATTGATATAATTACTAGCATGATTCAACTTGTATCCCCCCATAAAAGCATTTAAAAACATTTAAAATATTGATTAAGGGGGTATTAACTCACCTGTAGGGAGTGGTTTGGCTGAACGGACTGTATAGGATGCTAAGTGTCAAGTGAAGACTCGAACACGTACAATGATCCTAGTTAACATATAATAACACATATATGTATCCAATCAGTCTTTAAACAACTAATTAACAAAGTTAAGGAATCCTAATACATGCAAAACACCTTATATAGCTGCTATAAGTCCTAAGGATTGCATCTAGGTGTTGTAGGACATTGCTATTGAGTCTAAGGTTCAAGGGAACCCTTCATTTGAGTTTACATTTTTTGTGACCATAACCCATCGAGTTTAGGGTTGTAAACCCATGAGTTTATGGACATAAACTCATGCTCCTATGACCACTTTGTGATTTGAAGCCTCATAAGTCCTTAGAAGCATTTCTACTTGAAGTATAAGCCTATGGAAGGGATTAAGGCACCATTTCACTCCTAAATGGAGTTTACGGTCCTTAGACCATTTTCCTTTGGGCTTACGACCGTAAACCCATATGGTTTATGGTATTTTGATGTTTTCAAGCCCTTAACTCATCAAGGAAGGGATCTAAGCAAGTTTCCAAGGCTTAGGAGGGACAAGAGCACACTTTGGCACCCTTTTTAGGGTTTACGATCCAAGAACATCTTGGACCGTAAACACCTTGGTCTTGGTGTTTCTTGTGTGATTTCTTGATATATGGAAGTGTAACAAGCCTTAATATACTCTAGGATAGCAGTACTTACAAGATAGAAGCTTGAAAAGGTACTAAAAGTCCAAGAACACTAGTGTGTGTTCTTGGTGAAACTTGAAGATCTACACTTTTGGAATGATTTCACAGATGAAAGTGTGTTAGATCACTAGATTAAGGTATATATCAACTTATTAGGGCAAGGAAGACTTAAAAGTTGAAGATCAAGAAGGAAAATTCGGATGCTACTTGAGAGGATCTGAGTTTTGCTCTTGAAAAGTGAAAAGTGTGAAAAATGGCTAAGTGCCATATATATATATATATATATATATATATATATATATATATATATATATATATATATATATATATATATATATATATATATATATTCATTAGGGTTTACAGTCTAAAATCCATTTGGGCCGTAAACTCCAAACTCTTGGAGTTTTTGGAACTTTATTGATGCACAATAAACCCTAAGGAATCCTCTCTCATGATTTCTCCTAAAGTGCTAATCCTAAAATACTCAAACTTATTCCAAAAAGCTTGAAAATTAGCAGAAACTGTTTTGACTTCTATTGAAGTGAAGGGTTGTACATAATCGAAATTTCGGGTTGTCACATCTTCAAACCAACTTAGTTAGTTACAAGGTTAAAAAATACTCTACTATTTCAAATGTATATTTCCAAAAAAGAATGGTAGCGAAGCATGATTCATCATAAATCGAACGATAAAGATTCGATTCTCCTTGTAGAAACATCATTACATTATGGTGTTCTTGGAGAAGCCAATTATGGAAAGCATTCCATAATCTCTAAGATGATCATTGAACTCGATACTAAGGCATTTTCTTCTTTTTCAAATTAGAAACCCGTTTATCTTGCTGCCCAATCTATTCCCTACATTCTTATGATACTTTTAAACTATTCGAAGTGTCATGATTATGCTTAATAATACAAACAAAATCACACATACCTAGTTTATCAGAAAATATGACGTAGGAGTATTTGTCGTCCCTTGTGGTGGATTTGAAGGCTCCACCAATATTAGTGTGTACAAGATCCAATAATCCCTTGTATCCAATACATGTTCATGTGAATTTGATTAAGTCATCTTTCCAACAACCAAGATTCGCATACACTATCCAAACAAAGTGATTCCATTTGGCTTAATAGGAGCTTGGTGATGTGATTCTTACTTATTTGGCCAAGGTGATTATGCCACACGCATGATCTTATCTAAACTATTAGATGAATCAATATTTAAGTTAACATTGCTATTATTAGAAACACAAATTACAGTCACATGAATGCCAAATGCAAGAAGATGTTCTAAACAAAAACCATCATCTTTATAAATTAGAATATTACCTTTCCATTATCAAAATGAAAATTAAATTAATGTTTATACAACACATAAAATGAAATTAGGTTTCTAGATATTTTCTAAGAGTAATAACAAATAACTTGATCTTTCTTAACTCCATTACTAAGAACAAGATCAGAGTCCATAATCATTAAGACATGTGACAATCGTAAATCCAATGACCAGGTTTAAATCTCGATGCTTAAAACTTCTATCTTTCTTATAGGTCCTATAGTACCGCACAAATGTGATTAACATACCTTTCCATTCCGGATTTAAAATTTTCCTCTTCTTTCCGCCAAGTCAAAATGGTGATAACTGGAACTGGATAAGGAAAGTAATTCTTTTTCAATCTCGTTTCCGCAGTTTGGAGATGGTTTAAGAATTCCATCAATGTCTTCGCCATATTATTCATATGATAAATCATATTCAAATTATCAGAAGAATTAATGAGAGTTCCAAGCACAATATCTATTGCAAGACAATTATTAAGATCAACATTCAGATTCTCAGGTTTATCTATGTAGCTCTCATTGAGAACATACAAAACTCTCTCCTTTCACATGCATAAAATTAGTAACTTTTAATGATTTTCAAAACATTCTTGCCTTGCCCTTTGGTGAAACTTTTCACTCAATTGCAAATTTATTTCATATGTTCACATGCTAATAAAAGATCTTTTTGGAGCATCGAGGACATAGAGACAATGATGCAAGAGACCTTATTTTACAAATATAAATGTTAATGGGAATAACCAAAAATTGATGCATTATTGAATTAAGGGACATGCTCACCGAGGACATCTTTCCAATTATCCAATCGAGAAGGATTCCATAGCAAATGGGTTATTCCCGATGGAGAACAGAGAGAAGCTAAAATGTTAAAGTGCGTGAGGAGGTGGAAGAGGATTTCCATCCACTACAAGAAAAACACGATTTTTCTAGGGAAGGTCTCTATGGAACGTATTTTCGTTGTTAATCTGCAATGGATCGTGCTACAAAATGTCGTTCCATAGCAATGTTGCTACCACATTGTCTACGGATTTTATTTCTGGTAGTGAGAAAGGAACATGCTAGGGAAAATGCTACCGACTCCATATCCGTTGGTATTATGCTATTGATAGTTCTATGGAACAAAAAATCCGTAGCAATTTTCCTGCGACATTTTTTTACGAAATCACTTTCCGTTGTATTGCCGCTATGCAATTAATTATCGTGGTTACTATGCAACGGAGTTTGTGACGGAAACCAATTCCATTTTTGATTTGCTATGTAAGTATCATTCGTAGGTATTTTGCTAGGGAATTCTGCTATGGAATATGATTTCGTTTGCTTCTTTTACTATGGAACAAAACACATAGCTAACTTATTACAACATTTGTTGGGATGTTGTATGCTTAATTAATTTTCTTATTCTATGGATGAATTATTATTATGATCATTGGAATTTGTAAGATATGGTTTGAATGATACGTCTTTGAATTGGTAATATGTGGCATAAACTAATGGCTAAAAATTTAAAAATGAATTATAAAAGTAGATATTGCTAGCAAGCGGACTCGAACTTAAGCTTATGCTAGAAAATGGCGCGGTTAAGCCAGTTGTGCTAGTCAATTTGTGTATAATTTCTTGAAAAACATAGTTTAAAATGACTAATTAACCATATAATTTTATTAGAACTCGGGCCCTATTTTTTCTGGGGCTTTTGAGGTTGCACCTCTTGCACACCCTTAAAACTGGGCATGTTAAAGTATATAATCTATGTAGATTATTTTCATTAATAAGGAATTCATTATAAACTTATTTTTAATTCCATTAACTATACTTCATCACAAAAATAACATGGGTTTTATGTATATTTCATCCTACTTAACAACATAGCAAACAAAAATGAATAAAATGCCCTTTTAACAGAATGATGTAAACATAAAACCAAAATAAAATTATAGTAGTATACAACTTCATATACAATACAATTTGAACCATAATATTCAATGTCCAATCTATTATCAACCACTTATATTTTTAAGAAATATACAAAACCTACCATACTCTACATACCAACAACAAACCATGCAATATCTTTGTCGATCCTCATCCTCTTCATGGCATATTGCAAATGCACCTTTAATAGAATGACGTGTGTTGAGAGAAAAACTTTGAGACACACTTGAACAAAGGTTAGAACAAGTATATAGCGGAATCGTTAATCTCGAAGGATCTGTTAGCTCAACAATAATATTAATAGTTAGAAGTTAGTGAGTTAGATGCGGAAAGTAAAGAAATGTAAATGACAACAATTGTTATATCAAGTATAAACAAAAGCAGATTCATAACAAGGATTGCATTCAAACCAAGTTAGTAAGCGAGATCTAGCTTAGTGACTAAGTAACAAGTGAGTTGCTCTATGAAGAGAGATGATGAAAGTAAGAAGATTAGATGAGTAAGATAGAATGAGAATCTGAAGATGTGTATTAGAATTTTGTAAGAGATTCACACATACATTCATACTGAATACATTAGAAAAGATCTCTATTTATAGAGAAGTTTACAACTCTAAGAGCAGCCATGCAAGGCATACTTGATATTAGAGTGTATTATAGAAAAGACAAAATTAACTAAGTAAAATGAACAGACTGCGGTGCAGAAGACTTCGGATAACAGTTGATGAAGAAGTTGCTCGACTGTGGTAGCAAAAGTTCAAGAGGGTCACTTTTATTTTTTACTTAACAATTTCCCCCTAAGTGACCTCTTTAACTTGACTCAGCTATCAAGTTTAAGGAACTTGATCAGTATCCACCAAAACTTCTTGACGTTCTCTAACCAGTTGATTCTTCTTAGTATTTCAAACTTGACCTCTGCGGTTGTATGCTTGATTTTTCAACTGCGTTGCGGCAGATTGCAAGTTGTTTTCTGGTGAGACAATCCATGGCACTCATAGGAATAAAATATTTGACATTGTTAATCTTCCTTTTGAAAATGACTCCCAGCTTAGGATAGTTGGTTGCGCCTAAGGACCTTTCTTCATAGCCTTCGGTAGGCATGGGTGTGGGGTCAAGCGCTGGCAGGTCAGCAATCTTGGAGATGATGGGATGAATGTCTGCATCAATTTTTGCGAAGTCACAGACTGTTTCCTTAAGAAAGGTACTTGCCCTTTCAAGAGCGATCTTCATCTTCGGATGCTTTTCAGACTTGTGCTGAAAAACCTTGGCGATGAGAAACACTTCTTCCGGGTTCATACTCGAAAAATCAGCCTGGGTGCAGATGTAATCATGCTCCCTCCTGGTCCGAGTGTACTGGATGAACTCAACCTTCATGAATTTTCTGATCTTGTAGTTCTTCACTGCGGATGGTTTATCATTGGACCATATGTGTTCAATTGGAGAGGCATGCTTAGCATAGAATTGGATAAGTCTCTCGAACTCCATAGACAGTCTTTTGTCATCCGGAAGGCTGTGGTCGAACTGCTCAAATACTATGAAGTATCTGAAATTCGGTGAGATAGGGACATCCCATTATCCATCTGAGGGGGGTTCCGCATATGTGAGATGAGGGACATAATCATCATCAAGAAGTCTTCTGTGAGGATTGATCCAAGAATTTATCAAGGATTCATCCTTAACTGTTTCGAATCCGCAGAGCCTCCATACTTCTTATGCCAAATTTGCTGCCTTCTAGTCTCTTTTTCTCTGAGTAGTAGCAGGGGAGTCGTTAGAGCTTGGAGAGGACATATATTCTTCCAGATTTTTGAAGTGTGGGGGAGTTTGATGGTGTGAGAGAGATTGGTTTGATTGATGGACTTCTTCACTTCCCCCTCTTGAGGAGTTCAGACTCGGAGTCTCCTCAAGCCATTGATGAAGGCCATCAACCTTGTCAAATACGGTCTGAAATTGAGCTTTGAGCTCTTCAGCCAGTTGTTGGTTATTTGAGATGGAGGGATTGAAGAGTAGTTGGTGAATTTCCATTGTGAGCTGAAGAATCTCCAGACCATGAAAGTTGGTGGAGAGTGAGCATTTCATTTTGGATATAGTTATTTGGAGAACGGAGATTACTGACTCATAAGCAGTGTGAGTTTCAGCAATCAACTTCTCAGAGTTGGAAGCTTGATCCGTAATCGCTATTTGAAGATCAGTTTTGACGGTAGTAACCTCCGAGATGAGGCATTCAATAGTAGCCATGAACTCCTTATGATCAACTTGACGATTGTTGTCAAGTGATCTGATCCCCATTTCAAATTTTAAAGAGATACACTCCGCAACCAATCGTTCATGTGTTTCAAGTCTTTCAATTTTTCCATCAGGGATTACGGTCCCAGGCTAGCCTCTGGTTGCGGTTGATTAGGATTAAACGCAACTAAAATTTGATCTACTTTAGCTTGAAGACTTAGAAACTCTTTTCTCGTGACATCCTGCTTCTTCTTCTTCTTATTCATCTTATCTTTTGGTTTAGTTATGGAGTGATGAGATCCACTGGATTCTCCGTCTTCATAAAAAATCATCAAGTCGTCATCTAAAGGAGAGGGTTTGTTTACCTCTTGTGGGTCATCATCATCGAAGCCAAATATTGGAGCAGAGCTCACTTCGATTTCAGGTTCTTCATCATGAGAACCTGCAGCAGTTGGAGAAGGTGGAGCTTGATGATCATGCGGATCAGAAGCAGTTTGTTGAGTTTGTTGAACGTTGGCTGCCATTGCGGACATCCATTCTTGAATCTTCAGAATATTGGTTGCGGTATTGGCGTAGTTGATGGCATCTGCCTAATATTTTACCACAACTTGAATTTCTTGTTCTTTTAGCTGTTGTTGCTTGATCTGTTGATCCTTCCAAGCTTGAAATGCTCTGCGAAAGGCGGCATACTTCTTGGCTTCAGCCTCGTTAGAGGGTTGATATCTTCTCCAAGAATCATTTGAGTCTTCTCCGTCAATTCCTGAAAAACGCACCAAGGTGTCCGTTGGGTTCACGGATCCTTGCACATTTATGCTCACTGTGCCTAAACCACCTAAATGTAATGTAAGCAGGGTAGGATTTCCTAAGCTTCCTTGCTCTCCTTGACCCGTGGTCAAGTCTGGCCTCGACTCAGTTATGGAAAAAGCTGAAGAGGTGCCTTGCGGATGGGACTGTGTTTGGAGTGTATGGGTGACGTTCAATAGGATGGAGTTCAACTCCTCGGATGAAAAAATGTGCAGTCGGGAAGCCCTGGAGGCTTTAGGGCGAGAACCAGTAATATCCCTTTGGGAATGTACGAGAGGGGAGTCTCCTCTCTGTTGTGATTCAGACTCACTTTCTGATTCTGAAAGGAAAAGGATGGTGTTAACAAATGGATGTGCAGGCATCCCAAGGACTACCAGAGTCTGCGGAGAGGCTGGGGTAACAGTCCGGTCATGCATTTGGCTAGTGGTATTAGCTCTCCTTTTCTTAAGGATAGAGATGGGTTGGTTTTCTTCTTCAGAGGCACTACTGGAGTCATGGTGACTCGGTTCAGCAGTTATGATAATTGGTGGTGACTTTCTCTTTTTAGATGGTTTAGATGGTTTGGTGGTATCCTTCTTGGGAGTGCTGGCTTTCTTTATGGTGCGAGGACCATGAAGGGATGAAACCTTATGTTTATGTCTCTGAGATACGTTAGAAAGAGTTGTAGAAGAAGGGACTGCGGTACCTTCAGGATGCAAGGTTGCAGATGGAAGAGGCGGGGTAGGAAGGTATGGGTCAATACCTTTCGTAGCCTCAACGTGGTCTAAGACATCAGCAGTCTCTAGACCAAGAGTACTAAGGATGTGGACAGGGAGTCTGCGGATGGGACCAAAAAGAGTTTGATCAGAGGAAGGATTGTACCTTTTCAAGTCTTTGGTGACGAAGAAATTGATGTCGTCACCCATGCCTATCTTGGCATCAGCATACAGATTTGATATGCACAAGGACCAAAATCAAGCAAATGTTAGCTCGGATGGGTTCTGCTTCAGACTTTCCTTTGGAATGTACTGGAGAAAATCATCCCATAAGATCTGTCCGTAGTTCACATCATGGCCGGTGAAGATGCTCCAAACCAGTTCAAGGATCTTTAAACCCATGTTGTTCGTGCCTCCGGTTCTGCCGGACAGACTGCGGATGATAAAATGATAGACAAACTGCCATACCGCAGGCAACTGATTCTTCTTGATCTCACTGATACCCTTTATCTTATTCTGATATCCCATCTGGTACAGTGCTGTGGTGACATCCGCCATTGATGGAGTAAAGAACTTCACGGATGGATGAATCAATAGATTGATTGCAGAAAGGAACTTTTCTTTGGTTAAGATAACCAAAGCATCATTAACCAGGTTGAGATGAACTTCTTGGGGATTATCGACTAGTCGATATGCAGAAAAGGCACACTTGTAGAGAGTAGATAGAGGAACGATGCCTGTAAATGCATCAAAGGGTCCCAAAAGGGGATGATTTTTCAAGAACTTGATCATCAGTTTGGTTGGTGCATTGTAAGTGGGTTGGTCATCGAACACAGGTGTGAAATTGCTCGATGCAATAGTGGGAGAGTCTAAACCAGTTGGGTTTGCTGATCCAGAAGCTTTGGTTTGTTTCTTTGAGGCACCAGATTTCACCATTGTAGAGTTTGAAGGAGCTTAATGAATTCAGAGAGAGATTGAGGGTTTTGAGAGCGTAAAGATTTCTTTGTGGAGAGGAAAAGGGTTTTATAGTGATTTGTAGGAGCGGGAAACGTTAAGATTTTGACCTAGGTGAAATTGGGTAAAAAGAAAATGGTTTATCTATGAAAAATGTATCTTTAATCTTAACCACATGTTGACAAAAAGAGGATAAAGATTAAAATTAGGATTAACCAAAAGAACGCTGCATTTAATGAAATGTCAAATCACGTCTTGAGAACGTGTGGACGGGGTGAGAAAAATCCGTTGGATAAAGTAGAAGTTGTAACGAATGGGATGGTTTGGGTAATATGAAGAGATATTTTAGAGGATTTGATTTGGAAAATCTTTTATTTTGTCATCATACCTAAAATATGTCTAACACAAGGTTTTGGGAGAGAAGAATGTGACAGTTTCTCAAAGGAATGTTTTTATTTAATGAAGAATCATTAAATAGCACACCATTTTTTTTTGTTTTTCAAAAAGAATGAACCGTCTGGAAGGTAATTAATGTGACTGCGGATGAACATATCATTGCGGATGATTTCTTTGATATTGCGGATGACCGCAGTGAAAGAAGCTGAGAAGAGCACTTGTATACAAGTTAGTAATCACAAACAAGAAGGACCCTTGAAAGATAGATATAATATATGGTTGCGGTTTATTGACTGCAGTACAGAGAATGTTCCAAAACCATCTATTATCAATAACTTTCAGTTAGAACCGCAATGGAGACTAGGAAGGTTTGCGGTGCCTGTTAATTCAAGAAGAATTTTGGGTCCGGATTCATCATTCCCAACATTTGTAGGAACAAATTAAGTTTTATAGAGTCAAGTGCTTTTCTAAAAACATCATCAATCTCTTCATGAGTAGGAACAAAGATGAGTTCAATATTACCTTTCAGAATATGAGAAATCGCTATGGCACTTTCAGAGTCATAATAAATTGGTATCCACAACATCCTGTATCCGTAGTCTAACAGTTGTGTCTTCATCTGAAGGACTTGGGAACAACAGCTGGCTGCGGCCATGTATTCTGCTTCTGCGGTAGATAATGAAACACAGCTTTGTTTTCTTGAGGACCAGCTGACAAATCTACCTTCTAAAAATTGACATCCACCATATGTACTTTTTCGATCAAGTTTGCATCCGACATGATCCGCATCAGTAAACGCTTGAAGACTGAAGTCATTGCCTTCGGGGTACCATAGACCAAGAGATTTGCTTTCTTTTAGGTACCGAAGAATTTTTTTGGCTGCGGTCATGTGTGACACTTTTGAGTCAGCCTGATACCTTGCACACACACCAGTTGCAAAGACAATGTTCGGTTGGCTTGCGGTGAGATACATTAAAGAGCCAATGATACCTCTATAAGTCTTGTGATCCACAGATTCGCCAGAGGGATCAGCAGAGATCTTATATCCGAAGGCCATAGGAACCTTAGCCGAAGAACAGTTGTCCATAGAGTATTTTTTCAGAAGTTCAATGGTGTATTTCTCCTGATGAATGAATATCCCTTGTGAATTTGTTTGACTTGAAGGCCTAGAAAGAAGTTAATCTCTCTCTATTCATGCTCATTTGAAATTTGTTTGTCACGAGCTTAGAAGATTCATCCACCATTTCTTGATCAGACGGTCCGAAGATGATATCATCCACATATATTTGTACAAGCATAAGGTGAGACCCGTTTGCTTTTCTAAATAGTGTGGGATCAATCACTCCTCTTTTGTAGCCTGAAGAGACTAAGAATTCAGAAAGAGTCTCATACCAAGCTCTAGGGCTTGCTTCAGATCGTAGAATGCTTTCTGAATCTTGTGGCAGTGATCAGGGAACTCAATCTTTCAAAGCCGGGAGGTTGTTGAAGATAAAACTCTTCTTTCAATTCCTCATTGAGAAAAGCGCTCTTAACGTCCATTTGGTGTACTTTGATGTTTTTGTGAGAAGCATATGTTAAGAAGATTCGGATTTCTTCCATTCTAGCCACCGGAGCGTATGTTTCATCGTAGTCGACACCTTCCAGTTGACTATAGCCTTTAGCAACTAGTCTTGCCTTATTTCTGATAACCGCACCAGATTCATCTAGCTTGTTCTTGAATACCCATCTTGTACCAACAATAGTATGGCCTTGTGGAATGGGAACAAGTTTCCACACTTTGTTTCTTTCAAATTCTTCCAGTTCTTCTTGCATTGCAGAAATCCAATCTGGTTCCAGTAATGCTTCATTGATAGATCGAGGCTCGACCACGGACATAAATGCTGCATAGTGACAATGATCAGATAAATCTTTGGCATATCGAGTTTGGATACATGCGGATGGGTTGCCAATAATTTGGCCTGGTGGGTGATCCTTCGTCCATACATGTAGACGAGGCTTCAGATGATCAACAGCTGCAGTTGAAGGAATGTTTTCAATATCAGAGGTTGCTTCGGATGGGGAAGGAAGTTCCCCCTGGATTTGTGAATAGCCTGCTGAATAATCTCGACTTGTTGGAGTGAGAGAGGCATTTTCTTTAGTTTGGAGACGTTCCCCCTGGATTGCTGAAGGGTGTTCATTTGGAACCTGAGAAGGTTCCCCCTGGACTGCTTATGGATGTTCATCTGAATGCGAAGATACATTTGGTGAAATTGATTTTCTGAGAGTGGGAGCTTAAGCATCATGAAGTACTGGAACCTCGATGGTTGTAGTATGAACCGAAGTAGAGCTTTCCCCCCTCAACAGGAGAGGTGAAAGTATTGAGAGATGCTACTTCGGATAGAGATGGACTAGAAACATCAGCGTGTTGTTGTTGGGCAGTTGGTGATACCAGAACTTCAGATAGTTTTTCCGTTTCAACAGGGTCGAAGAGATCATCATAATTTACTTCAACTAGGTTTAGAGATCCTGAAGAAACAAGAATATTGCTTTCCATAATGGCAGTGGTTTCCTTAGATGGAGGGGTGTTGCGGATGTAAGAGTCATCGAACTTTACGTCAAAAGTTTCAATGATTAACCTTGTACGTCTGATGAGAACCCGATACACAACCTTATTTGTGGAGCAACCAAGAAAGATACCTTCATCAGACGTCGGTGCAAATTTGTTAAGTTGATCTCGGTTGTTGATCACAAAACATCTACACCCAAAGATGTGAAAGAAACGAACATTTGGATTTCGTTTGTTGAGGCCCTCATATGGTGTTTTGTTGAGGAATTTGCATACAATGCATTGGTTATGAACAAAGCATGCAGTGGCTACAGCTTCAACCCAGAAGTAAAGAGGAAGATAGGCAAAGTTGAGCATGGATCTGGTTGCTTCAACATGGGTGCGGTTCCTTCGCTCAACAACACCATTTTGTTGAGGTGTATACGGAGCTGAAAAGTTATGTGAAATAACTTTTGACACTAAGAAGTTGTTGAGTGGATGATTGGTGAATTAAGTACCATTGTCACTGCGGATGCGTATTACGGGAAGCTTGATCTGAAGTTCTATTACATTGATGAAGTTTATTAGAATCTGCGGTGTTTCTAATTCGAGTCTGAGAAAGAATACCCAAGTGAAGCGAGTCAAGTCATCAACTACAACCAGTAAATATTTTTTATGATGAAGACTGGCTACGGTTGATGACCGTAGAGATCAATGTGGAGAAGTTCGAGTGGTTCGGATATGGAGGAGTCAATTACCATAAGGTGACTTGCTTTTGACTGCTTACCACATTCACAAGCAGGACATAGAGTGTCATTGCTTTATTTGAGAATGGGTAGGCCTCTGACCAATTCTTCAGTTACTAAGGTGTTGATGTATTTGAAGTTGAGATGAGCGAGATTGCGGTGCCATAACCAGCTAACTTCAGATACGGCTTTAGAGAGAAAGCACAGCTGCGGTTTTCCAATGCTGAGAGAGACATCCAGAGGATAGATAGTGCCTTCGGATCGTGAATTGATTAAGAAAGTGCTTGTATCACTTTTCATTATGTAACAGATTTGATCATCAAACTCCACTCGATGGCCTGCCTTACATAGTTGACCAACACTAATGATATTGTGCTTAAGGCTTACTACATATGCGACCTTCTGAAATGAGAAATTCATGGTAGTGAGTACAATATAGCCTAGTATGATGCTATTCGCATTGTTTCCGAATGTGACATTTCCACTATTGCATATAGGCCTGAAATCCTGAAGGTATTCTAACCTTTCGGTCATGTGCAAGGAGCAGACACTGTCGATCAACCATTCTTCTTCTTGATCCTCCTTGCACAAAGCCTGCGGAAATTAAGTGGTTAATTTAGGCACCCAAGCGAGTTTGGAGCCCGGAGTCACATACAATGGGTTAATTGATGCATGATGCGAGGTGGTAGGGACAAGTTTTAAGTTAACTTTCAAGCCTAGTCCTGGGTGTTTGAAGTTCTTTGGAGTTTTGTGAGATTGTGGAGAGTTACGAGTTTTTTTGGGAACGATGAGATGTGTCATGAGAGAGAATTTTTTTGACATTGACATTGACACGTGAACTTTTTGTCATTTTCCATGACATTTGACTTAGTCTGAGGTTTTGAAGAGAAAGTTTTCTTTTCTCCAGTCCGAGGATTGTGAGATTTGACCTTTTTTTTTGTGTGTCTTGAAAAAGTGTTTTGTGCAGGTCTTGCAGGTGTGTAGACACGTGCAGACCTTTTGTGATGTGATTTCTTAAACACTTGAGATGACCTTTTGAGTGCCGGAGTTGGCAAAATTCCTTTCCATTTTTGAGATTTTGAAAGTGACATTGGAAGGGTTGGAGTAGGTAGAATACCTTTCCATTTTGGATCATTGAGTGAATAGATTTGAAAACCATTTGATCGAAAAGACTTATCCTTAGAGTTGGATGTTTTTTGAGTATTGTTAGAAACAGTGAACTCCTTCCTTTTTGTTTTCTTGGAAACAGTTTTCTTGAAATGATAATTTGAGAAAACAAGTTTTTCAGGACTTTTTGACTTTGGACGTTTCACAGATTTCTTTTGTTTTGAACAAATTTCTCGTTGCTTCCCATGAGAACGAAATTCTTCTTTAAAAGCTCTTTTTGCTTCGGTCTTAGGAGAACCGCAGTCAGTGACATTTAATTGCGGTTTCCTTAAGTCTTTTGAGGATTTTGAAAAATAGTGACTCGATTCATCCGAACTAGAGAAGTCAGGACTTTGAGAACATTGACCAAATTCAAAATTTTCAATTGGTAATTCATGATTAATTGGTTCAATAATCACAGAAGTTTTGACTACGGTCTGCGATGTAGTGCTCTGGACTACCGCATAGTAAGTCTTGTTAGACACTTTAGTGGGACATTTGATAATGGGTAATGGGATGGATTGCAGTTCATGACTGTGGTTAGAAACACTACGGTTAGACTGCAAGGATGGGAAGTCTAAAGAGACTTCAGGACTTTCAATAACAATTTCCTCATCGGCTACGGATGATGTCTGAGAATCTATGTTATCAACATGAGTACGAAATTCAGGGAGAATTTCTAATATAACACAATTATTACTCATATCATGAAGTTTACCAAAGTGAGCTTGGATATCCTCAGGAAATGTTTTGTTATTGAACGGAAACAAGAAGTTGCGGTCTGGAGGGACATAGGGATGTTCTGGTGTGAACCGAGGTGAGGAGTCCGTTGCGGTTGGGTAATCATTGGACCAACCCCAATTACAGGTGTTATCAACATTCCCATTATTAACAAGATTCTCAACGGCCTCCGTTTCATTAAACAACTTTTCAATTAAAAGATTTAAGTTTACAATTTCATTATGTGCTAAATCTCTCTGATTTAAGGCTATTTCTAATTGTGTTTCACTTAACATGCTAGCATATTTTTCTAGCATTAAGTCCTTCTCTAACATTGTCTTATTGTCCAAACACCCCCTAACATGGAACATCTCCTGCGAAACGATGTTCTTCTCATCTAGGGCTTTATTGTAGTCTATAAGGACGGCAACACAAGTCTCATTAAGTGTGTCTATGAAAGGTTGACAATCATGCATGTTGTAATTTAAAGTTTGAATTATAAGTTTTACCCGTTCCATAATGCTGAGAGTTCCATCTTTTGCCATATAGAAATGGTTCTTCTTTAGATTGGTTGAGCCGTCTTCATCAGCAGTTGCTACCATACAAATCTTGCCTTTTCCTTTACTGATATCATCTTCATCTTCATCTCCTGATGACCACACTTGATGATTCCTTTTCACTTGAGCAACGTAGGTCTTTCCCTTTTCTTTATCTTCTAGTTCTTGAGCCATTCTGAGATAGAAAGCTCTATCTTTCACTACGTTTGCCTTGCAATCCTTGGCAAAATGGTTTTCCTTGTTGCATTTGTGACATATAATAATGTCACTTTTGTCTTCTAAAGAGGTACCGGAGTCAGTTGATTGGGAGTGCGGTGGTACTTCTTTGGACTGTGTTTGCTGAGACTGCGGTGGAGGGAGACGATACTTGGTGGAACGGAAGTGACTGTTTTGAAAGTTGCGGTTGAAAGTGGTCGATTGTATTGTTGGTTTTTGCGAAATGAAGGTGGTAAGCAATTGAATTTCTGACTGATGAGAGCGATGGCATTCTGAAACTCTTCTTCATCGTCATATTCTGAGTCAGCTTCATATGACTGCGGTGGTGAGTCATACGAGGTGGGATAGGTTTGAGTGTGAGGTAATTGTGCTACTAATGCAAGTGGACCTCCGAAGTCTGAGCAGTCCTTGAGTACGGTGGACTCTTGAGCTTGCAACTCTCCATAGAGCTTATAGAGAGATAACGAGTGAATCTTCCTGTCACCCTGTACAATCATTTTGGCTGTTGTCCAGTGTCTTCCTAAGCCATTAAGGAACTGTAGATCTGTTTCATGATTGCTGCGGATGGTACCCGCATTGGACAGTTTTGTGACAATCAAGTTGAATATCTTAAATGAGTCTTTCAAACATTAATCGGAGTGGGCTTTGAAGTTGTTGAATTCATTTAGTGCTGTAGTGAGCTTCTTGTCTTGAGCCTGCTCTGAACCTTCATACAAGTTTTTGAACATCCCAAATCTCCTTTGCCGATTTTCAATTTATGATGATGTCGAAGTTGTCAGGAGCAACTCCACAAGAGATTTCATAAAAGGCAATAACATCATTTTCCATCTTGTCTAGATTATCTTTGGTGGGACGGTTCAAAGCTGGTTGACCTCCTCCTAGCCTTGTTGTGGCTCCATCAGTTTGGACTGGTGTAAGGACTAGAACATGGGGTCCTTATTCTATGGATCTCCAGACATCTCTACGAAGTCGTCTGAGATATCTTTCCATCCTCTGAGACCAGTGATGATACTTATTTGCAACCAGTATTGGAGCTCGATTGGAACCACCAACACTGTTGGAGACATTCAGTGATAACGCTTGTGCCATTTTGAAGATTTTTTTTGTTTAGAAATGAGCTTCAGTGGTATAGAAAGCTTTTAGAAAAATCAGAGTTTCGATTTTCAAAAAGCAACCACTATGGCTCTGATACCAATTGTTGAGAGAAAAACTTTGCGACACACTTGAACAAAGGTTAGAACAAGTATATAGCGGAATAGTTAATCTCGAAGGATCTGTTAGCTCAACAATAATATTAATAGTTAGAAGTTAGTGAGTTAGATGCGGAAAGTAAAGAAATGTAAATGACAACAATTGTTATATCAAGTATACACAAAAGCAGATTCATAACAAGGATTACATTCAAACCAAGTTAGTAAGCGAGATTTAGCTTAGTGATTAAGTCACAAGTGAGTTGCTCTATGAAGAGAGATGATGAAAGTAAGAAGATTAGATAAGTAAGATAGAATGAGAATCTAAAGATGTGTATTAGAATTTTGTAAGAGATTCACACATACATTCATACTGAATACATTAAAAAAGATCTCTATTTATAGAGAAGTTTACAACTCTAAGAGCAACCATGCAAGGCATACTTGATATTAGAGTGTATTACAGAAAGGACAAAATTAACTAAGTAAAATGAACAGACTGCGGTGCAGAAGACTTCGGATAACAGTTGATGAAGGAATTGCTCGACTGCGATGGCTTGGGCGCTGCGGTAGCAAAAGTTCAAGAGGGTCACTTTTATTTTTTACTTAACACTGTGGATCTTCACATTGGAATGTGATGTTATTCGTTGTAAGTCTATGAATAACGTCAATAGCCCGGAACAACTCTTTGGCGCTATCAAAAACACCCGTGTACTCCCCATCATCCGAAACTGCTTAGCCCAAATAGGCATCAAGTAATTGTAAACCTACACATTAAAATATCCATTAATTAATCCAATGTATCCTTTTCAATACAACAGTAAATATTATACAACACAACACAACTAAATAATAACTTCAAACTACAAACATGCCTTAATTAACTATATATAATTTAATTTACATATATACCATATATTCATACCTTCATCACATTGATGAAGCCCTCTTGAATTGTAGATCATTCCATCCAAATAAATTACCTTAAGATGATCTTCATCTACTGCTTGTCTCAACAAAGTCAATCATAAATCGAAATTGCCATAATAAAAGCACTCATCCTGTTGACAGAATAACAATATCAATATATAACATCAATGACACTAAATATTAATAAATTATATAGGTTACATATAATTACTAAAACTACACATACAATTCATTGTCTGAACCTGGCTTCAATGTTATTATGCAATGCACATGTGCATATAAATATATCAGCTTTCAGATTTTTAGGACTCATTCCTTCAAACATGTCAATGCATGCTGTTTTGCAAAGACGATGTCTTTCATTGATTTTGCCCCTAACACTACAAATATATGACTCAAAATCTCTAGTGGGAGATAATCTAACAAACGACGACCTCCAGTATTCGACATTCTACTTACAAAATACATATTGGAGTAGTTGATTTCAATTTTTTTTAAATTAAGCGTAACAATGAAAGACAATGTAACAGGGTATGGAAAAAAACTTACTTTATGATAATCTGGATGTGAGGAGTACAGGAGTCTCTATTATTGGAGAAAATCATTTTTAAGAACGGTTATCCTTTGACAATTTGGGGGTTTTAGTGTTTGTATGCAGATTTATCGTCCGGAAAAGTTGAGATGCTTTGAATGGTTGAAAAACTGAAACGCAGGCGTAACGTCAGAGGTATGATGGCGCCTTAACGATTTAGAGTGCAAAAAGACCAAATTGCCCTTGAAATTATTCCAAATATGTGAATACTAAGGGTATTTGTGTTAAAACACATTATTCAAATATTATAAACTTTTTTAGCTAGGTAACAGTGGACTTTTGATTGTTGAAATGAAAAATAAAAAAATAACATATATATCATAATCCATAATGTAATACATTTATATTAACATTTCACCAAATTACTAGTATATATATATATATATATATATATATATATATATATATATATATATATATATATATATAAAAATATATATATATATATACATATATATAAACTGGAACAAGATTTTAACAGTAAACTTTTTACTTTAGATTTTAGACACAATAGTTTTCTTTTGTTGCCACTTTTAGTCCCTTTGTTTATAGTAACCTTTTTTACTTTGGTTTTAGCCACCGTACTTTTTCTTTGTTGCCACTTTTAGTCCCTATGTTTATTCCTTTACAATTTTACCCCACGCAAAGCATGAGTTCTCCACTAGTTGATAGTAAACCAAATTAGCAAATCCAAAATAAAATAAATGTATGTTTATGCCTTTGAAGTTATATTTTATATGTATTTAATACTAGGAAAGAACAAACATTTTCTACATACAACTATAATCACAATACAATATAAACACTAATATTGAAATTCCAAAACACATTATTCAAACATCATTCCAAACTTTTACTCTTTTAGTCCCTTATTAACAACATAACATATTTACTAATCAAGTAACAATATCAAGTAATTACTTATCAAGTAAATGACTATATATTCGTATATTAAACCAAAATAATGTACATAGCACTAATTGTCATAATATGATAGTACATATCAACAAACTACTCATAAATTATACCAAACTCCCAAGAAAACATAACGAAACAAGCATCCCACAAGCAAATTTCACACCTAAACACCCATTTGTATCCATTCACAAAAGTGCCTGACACACTAATTATAGACTTATGCATTGCATAAGTTATATGGAAGCCATGGAAGTGTACATGTTTCCTCCCCTCCCTATTCAAGTTGAGATGAACTTTAGAACAAGTTGCTCTAAAATTCCACTTACCTTTTGCTCTGCGGTAAGCATTGTTCAACATCTCCAAATCTTCCTGCTTCCTATGTCTCCCTTTAGCCATCACCATCATTCCTAGGACAAATATTGAATCCAAATGTCCCAATGTAGATGCTTCTTCAAGCATCGTTTTCCCTTCATGATCAGCTTCTAAGAAAAATAACTTCATCTGAAAAAAAAACATTAAACACATAATTTCTAGTTAAAGTAATGCAAAACAATAAACAAATTAATTAATACTATGCATATATATATATATATATATATATATATATATATATATATATATATATATATAACAACCCACCAATCCATTCCTAAACAAAATATTTGGGTTGCTAATCTCTATGCATTTGTTGACAACTGTATGTTTCTGGTCAGACCAACCATCAAATTGTAATCCATCTATCTCCATATGTTTATATACTTCATCCGTTTTTCCTGCCTCGATAAAGAATCTGCAACTGCAAACGAAACACAACATTCACTCCAAAATGTATAGACAACTCAAATACACTTGTGAAATAGAATGATCGAAGACAAAACTTACACACTCTTCATCCTGAAAGCCTCGACTGCTGAAATTTTTCCCAAGTCGACTATTATTTTCTTCATCACTTACAATGGCATGTCTGTTAGTGATTTCCTTTGATTTCTTGATTGCATCTTCGAAGAAGTACCAACTTCCATAATAATAAACCTTCACTAAGATAACGATAATGCAAAAAAAAAATTAGGGCTTTTTTACTGTCGGAATTTTGAAATTGGGGTTGTTTGCAAGTGACTGAAATAAGAGTAAAGAACTGAAACAACATGTTTCGTCGAAAAACATTATGGCGCATAAAAGATGTTCCGTTATAAAATGACGAAATTGTCCTAACACATAGAATGACTCATATTTAATTAGTAAGGGTAGTTTTGTCAAAAGTCATAATGAAAAGAAAAATCAATATCTATTTTAATACAAAACCGGCACAAATGATATATGTTGATCGATGACCTATATATCATCCATGGGTAATACCATCACACCATAAGAAAGTACCATGTTGATCAATGACCCATATATCATCCATGGACACCATAAACAACTACCATGTTGACTAATGACCCATATGTCATCCATGGACACCATAAGCAACTACACCATGTTTACCAATGACTTGTATGTCATCCGTGGATACCATAAGCAACTACCATGTTGACCAATGACCCGTATGTCATCCATGGACACCATAAATAACTACCATGTTGACCAATGACCTGTATGTCATCCATGGACACCATAAGCAACTACCATGTTGACCAATGACCCATATGTCATACATGGACACCATAAGCAACCACACCATGTTAATCAATGACCCGTATGTCATCCATGGACACCATAAGCAACTACCATGTTGACCAATGACCTGTATGTCATCCATAGACACCATAAGAAACTACCATGTTAACCAATGACCGGTATGTCATCCATAGGCACCATAAGCAACTACCATGTTGACCAATGACCCATATGTGATCCATGCACACCATAAGCAACTACCATTTTGACCAATTACCCATATGACATCCATGGATACCATAAGAAACTACCATTTTGACCAATGACCCGTATGTCACCCATGGACACCATAAACAACTACACCATGTTGACCAATGACCCGTATGTCATCCATGGACACCATAAGCAATTACCATGTTGACCAATGACCTGTATGTCATCCATGGACACCATAATCAACTACCATTTTGACCAATGACACATATGTCATCCATGGACACCATAAGCAACTACCATGTTGACCAATGACCCGTATATCATCCATGGACACCATAAGCAACTACCATGTTGACCAATGACCAGTATGTCATCCATGGACACTATAAGCAACTACATAATGTTGACCAATGACACATATGTCATCCATGGACACCATAAGCAACTACCATCTTGACCAATGAATCATATGTCATCCATGGACACCATAAGCAACTACCATGTTGACCAACGACCCGTATGTTATCCATGGACAGCATAAGCAATTACCATGTTGACCAATGACCCATATGTCATCCATGGACACCATAAGCAACTACCATGTTGACCAACGACCCATATGTCATCCATGGACAGCATAAGCAACTACACAATGTTGACCAATTACCCACATGTCGCCCATGGACACCATAAGCAACTAACATATTGAACAATGACATATATGTCATCCATTCACATCATAAGCAACTACCATGTTGACCAATGACCCATATGTCATCCATGGACACCATAGGCAACTACACCAAGTTTTCCAATGACCTGTATGTCATCCATGGACACCATAAGCAACTACCATGTTAACCAATGACCCATTTTTCATCCATGGACAGCATAAGAAACTACACCATGTTGACCAATGACTTGTATGTTGTCTATGGACACCATAAGCAACTACCATGTTGACCAATGACCCGTATGTCATCCATGCACATCATAAGCAACTACCATGTTGAACAATGACCCATATGTCATCCATGGACACCATAAGCAGCTACCATGTTGACCAACGACCCATGTCATCCACGGAGACCATAAACACCTACACCATGTTGACCAATGACCCGTATGTCATCCATGGACACCATAAGAAACTACCATGTTGACCGATGAACCGTATGTCATCCATGGATACCATAAGTGTCTACCATGTTGACCAAGGACATGTATGTTATCTATGGACACCGTAAGCAACTACCATGTTGACCAATGACCTGTATGTCATCCATGTACACCATAAGCAACTACCATGTTGACTAATGACCCGTATGTCATCCATGGACACCATAAGCAACTACATCATGTTGACCAATGACCATATGGACGTTTAACTGTTCATATTTGGAAAAAAAAACGTGAGTTACCAATCAAATCTTAATTACAACTTTTTTTATGTTTAAAATTTTGGTTTGCACGTGCATATCAGTTCATAACTTAACACATCACATGATTAATTGCAGGCTAATGCCACTAGGCCCTTCTGCACATTTATCGGTCAGTCCTTTAAACAAAGAGTAGATCTATAAGGGTATGTTTGGGGAAAAGTAAGCAAAGAATTGCACGAATTATATTTGGAGGAGTTTCAGGTAATTAACTATATGTGATAAATTGTTGCTTGGTAAACATTTACACTTAAACTTATGTTTATATTGTTAATGTGTAGAAAAATGTTGTTGGGATGAAAAAATAGACTCACTGGTGAGGCAAGCTTGGGAAAGGAAAGCGGTAGAAAGTTATGGTCAATATCTCTTCAACATGCGGAACCCAAAAAGAAACAAACATGGCTTTAAACCAACTCATATTCCACATGAAGTCTTGAACTCCTTGCAATTAAAATGGAATACAGAAGAATACAAGCTAAAATATGAGTAGAATAAGAAAAATAGGTGTAACGGTGTGGCTAACGGAGTAGCAAAACCTACACATAATGTTGGATCCGCAAGTCATTTGAAGATAGCTTCTGATTTGGTAATTTTTTAAATGGCACATCATATCAATGTTTATATATGTTTATCTATATATTTGACATTTTATATGGTATTTATGCAGAAGAGGAAATTAGGACGTGATCCACCCCATAGTGAATTGTTCCTGTATACACACATGAAGAATCACGATGAAGTCACTTTCACAAATGAAAAAGATAGACAAATTCATGTAATATTCATTTTAGTGTTAAACTTTTATATTGTAGCTAGTCCATAATATCATTCATAAATTTGATATCTTTTAACTTATATTATTTTTATTTTATAGGCGGCCTATATAGAAAAACGAGAAGCGTTGGAAGCTGAATGTGTTGAATTTGAGGAGGACAAGCTATTTTATGTTGTTGTTGGTGGTCATGATAAAAAAAAGAAGACTTAATGGATTAGGATATTTTGCAAAGGAGGTTCCCAATAGGAACGATAAAATGGATGTATCTTACATTCCGAAAAAAAAAATGATGAAATATAAGAAATGAGGGAGCTTGTTGCTAAACAAAAACAGCAAAATGAAGAGCTTTAAAAAATTGATGTGAAAAAAACTCAGATCATTTAGATCTTTCACAGGTAAAGATGAAGTACAAACAAAACAAACACAATAGGATTAAGAACACATAATAGAATCAAAGTAATGCTTATGATTCAAATATAGTCACGCCTCAACAGAGCTCGATGAAGAACTTCCACTATAGAGGCGAGCTAGGGTTTACAATACTTGTGAGAGAAAATAATAAAAGCGTTACTAACAAAGGATGCATGCACGCACCTAAAATACTAAAACCCTAGAAGAAAAACATGCACGGTAGGACAGGTCCAAACCGGCAACCAAAACTGGGCTAAGGATCAAGCCCATGACGCAACACTATAAGCCCTACAATCTCCCCCTTTGCGTTAAATGAGGCGAGAGATCATTTCCTTTGAGTAGGCTTCACAGTCTTCACCACCTTGAACAACCGAGGGATGATTGCAAGAAGAGTCTGCCGAAATTGAATGTACCATCTCAGCATGTCAGTAAACATCTTCTTGTCGGCCGCTGAGTTCTGATTACACCTCTGAATGATTTCCAGAATGTGCTCCAAGCAAGAGGTTGAGAAAAGATGCTTATCAACAAGAGCAAACAGGCATTTTTGACCTTCGCCTCTGATAAACATCACATTGTGGTGCTTTGTGTCAATCTTGCCTTTGACCATCGAGTTAATATCGCCAGCTCTTCCCATTGGTTTGATCGTGGTTCGCTTGTGAATTGCTGAGGAGATTTCTTGATCCATCTTCGCTACTTCGTGAATGTAGCAGACAAGCATTCGCTTGATATGATCAATTATAGGCTGATACTCCTGAGGATTTGACAGTAAGATGTTGTTGAGGAGTATCCAGTCATGGGGTTGAGGTTCGGCAGATCAATAAGAGAGAAATTGTGAACCAAACCTTCAGAGCCTCGAGTCACTTTAAATTTCACATTAACGAACTTCCCTGCTGTATAGGGCTTCAGTACCTTGACAATAGTGATTTTCTGCGAACTCCAGGTCAAGTATTGGGGTTGAGCGAACTCCAGATAGAACTCTAACAGATCCCTATCCACCTTTGGGTCTGGAGATGGGATGGCAACAGTTGAGTTGAAATAGTGAAAGATGAATGCCTTTCGTGTGATTGGCATATCAAACTGCTCATCCTTTGAGTTCTCAAGACTGAACGACATAAGAGGCTCGAGCCAATGTGTTCTTGGTTCGTCTATTGCGCTTCTTTGAAGCGAGTCAATAGTCCACTCTGGAAAAACGGACTTTTTCTTTTCCATGAGCTCCTTTTCTTTCTGCTGCTTCTCTAACTCAGCCATTTGTTTCTTGAACTTTTCTTGAAGCTCTCTATCAGAAGATTTTGTTTTCTGAAAAGGCTTAGCGGAATTTTCTTCAAAAACATCATCTTCATCATCAGTGTCATCTTCACCAATCTTCTTTTTCTTCTTATCTCTCTTACCGACCGAAGCTTCATTAACCTTTGGTTCAGTGGATGACTTCGGTTCAGGAGGAGGTTGAGTTTTCACCTTCGCCTTATCTCCCCCTTGTTTCGGCTGGACATCAGTCACCGGAACACCCTCAATGTGACTAAGGATGTCAAATGATGGTCGTAGCTTTTCAGCCAAATGTCTTCTGATGGTGATGGTCATAATAGGATCATGGGCATCGAGTAGGTGAAGCAAAATGGAATGAACATCGCTAACAGAGCTTCGAATAACCTCCCATTCAGATTTCAGATCATTAAGCTCAGTTGTTGCAGTGTGAAGCTTGAGGTTCTGCATCTTTAGCTGAGAGGTTCGTTTGTCCAGCTCATCCATGATACACTTTTCCACAACCAACTCTGCCTTCAGTTGAGTCAAACGATCATTAACATTATCATGTAGAGTGGCATTGGCAGCTTCGATGGCTTGATGAGTAGCTTCAAGATTGGACCTTTCAGCTTGAAGAGAACATTGAAGGTTATCAACCGAAGCATTCACCGTTTGAGAATTCTTTTGAGCAGCCGCCTGCAAAGAATCTAAAAACAAGTGAGCCTCAGAAATTAGTTTATCGACTTTTGCAGTGGCTTCTTTACATTCCTTAGTTGAAGCCTCAATGGCAAGGGAGGCCTTCTGTCATTGGGAAGTAGAGGTGTCAATAGCCTTAGCTGCAGTAGTGAGAGAGCCATTATGTTCTTGGACAACCGAGGAAAGTAAAGCTTTGAGAGCAGCATCTGAATAGGCACCAGTGGAGGAGGAGGAAAGCAGTTGGTCAAGCTTGTCATTAACAGCCTTTAGATGGAATTTGGTGACAGGAGCATCTTCGTCATCGTCACTCTAGACACGGTAGGGACTGAATTAAGTGGAATCAAACTCGAAGTCCTCACCTCCAAGAACTAGGGTGGTGTTAGTGGATTGGGTAGGTGATAAAGGTTTTTTAGTGAAGGGAGGTTTAGTTGTAACTGGTGGTTCGGTTGCTGAAGAACGAGCCCCCGTATCAGATACGTTGGTTCGAACTCCAGTAGTGGTGGTTGTTGTTGCTTCAGTGAATATTGGATAAGGGATGGGAATGGTAGTTGCTGGTTGAGATGTAGTGATTGGTGTTGGATTAATGTCTAAGTCCATAACTATAATTGGTGAGACTTGACCCGACCCGGCATGGTCCATTTGGGTTGCATGGCATCATGCACTTGGATAGACTAAATGAGAGAAATAAGACACTTATGGTTATTAATATATTATAAGTTCTAGTATATTAATAATAAGAATAATAATATTTAATTAGTATTGATCAATAATTAATTTAGAATTAATTATGTGATCAAAAGAAGACTAATTAAATATATGGGTCGATTGTGAAAATAATCCATAACTTATATAGTGGGCCAAAGCTCCATGGATTATCAAGTTGGGTTAAACTCATAGGATTCTCCATGGATGCTCCATGGAGGTTACATAACCCATGGGTTATGGAAATGAAAGGTCATGACAATTAGGGTTTACATGGTGTAACCCTAATTGTAACACACTATATAAGCATCATATTATTCACCAAAATCGGCACTAGTGTGTGAAAAAGAAGTGCTAGCCGATTTCATGAGTTGTGGATTTCTCTCAAGTCATTCCAAGTGTATTTGGTGTTGTGTGAACCATTTGAGGTGTCACACTTGAGGCACTAGGCACTCAAGCTTCATGAAGACATTCTACATCAAAGAGGTATGTATTCTGTCTTGTTATATTCATTGTTTTGTATGCTAGATTAGGATAATATCTTGGATGTTCATATTTCTATGTATAATAGAGAAAACATAGATCCAAGGTATTTAGGGTTTCATGTACACTTAGGAGTGTTAGAATGCTCAAAACCCAACAGTGGTATCAGAGGATAGGCTTGTTTTCAATTATACTTGATGCAAATTGCTGAAAAATGCTGAAAAATCGATTTTTTGGCTTTTTGGTCATTGGACTCGCCGAGTCCACTGATGAACTCGCCGAGTCCATGAGTAAAATCATCCTACTCGTCAAGTAGGTTCATGCACTCGATGAGTAGGAGCCCCAGACAGCATATTTTCGAGTTTTTTTTTGGCTAAAAATGGACTAGGAACATTACCCTAATTTGATTTTGAACTTATAAACTTGTTTTTGATGTGGTAATGTTCATGCTAATCCAATTTCAAAGATAATTATCAATAGATTCATGTTTTTAATTTGTTTGCGATTAGGCTAATTACATGAAAAAGGTTTGATTTGAATTATCTTGTTCTTATGAGTTGCTTAGATTAATAGGAAGTTATGTGAAATTATTGTTTTCAATCCATTTTAATCTAAGAGTTGATTCTAAAATGTGTTTTTGTAACTTGTCCTCAAGTTATATGAAAAGTCACATTTAAGTTTCATAAAACTCATAAAAGTTGGCAATGGTTACAAAAAAAATGAAGAGTCTTGTCCTCAAGTTATGGTGGTTCAAGAGTCTCTTCATTAAGTAATAAAATATGTAACCTTAATTAATTCCATAAGTTACAAAATAAAGAAAAAGTTACATTCTTTAATAATTTAAAGTCTTCCATAACTTGTCCTCAAGTTATGGAACTTGAAGAGTTTTTGGATTAACATTACTTTAAAAACATAGGTTATGAAATTAATTAGTTTTGAATAGTTTTAAAACTTGCCCTCAAGTTTTGGAATTTGAAAAAGTTTTCACTTATGAATACTTTAATTCTAAGTTAGCCCTTAGAATTTTAAAAATTAAAATTCAACCCTTATACTTTATAATATTATAAGTTAATAATATTTATATATATGTATAAGAGCAAGTCAGTCTTACCGTTAGTAGGCCTCATTCACGAAGCCGGTCTATAAGGGGGTATAAGGTTACTGCCTATAAAATGGCAGTTTAATGGGTTTCCACTCTCACCCACCACTTCCTTGACTGGTGGAGGGTCGTTAGCCGAACGGGTAGGACAAGGACTATAATTCTCACTTCATTAAAATTATTAATGATGAATACTAAGTAACTAAACTCCTAATAATACCCAATCTTAGTTACTTAGGAAAATGTGAATAAGGTGTTAATCCATGAAATTACACTTTGCACTTTGTTTAAGTCGGTTAGTAGAGCGTGTGTGGTTAACCGACACACGAACTTGTATTTAACAAGGTAGGCAAAGGGTAACTTAATGTTTATCATAGTATCGATGGAGCGTGTGCGGTTAACCGACACAGCGATTGAGGGGTAAACACTTAAGGGTACCAAGTATATTTGCATGGTTACTTCACACCTTGTTTTGTGATCCTCGGCATCCCAGTCACAAAACCTGAAGGGCACACTCGAGATTGAAACATGCCATTGAAAAGTTCAATGAATCTCAAAAGGTCTAGGAGTTTCAAAACCAATTAAAACCTAATAATATATTTCATTTATCTTGGTGGAAATTGGTGAATCGTCATTCACCTACCTTCAAATATTTTTTAGCTTGGATTACGGCATCCCTCTTCTAAGTTATAAAATAGTTTGTTGGGTCCTAGCCTTAATATTTCATATTGGATGTTATATTAAGGAATTTAGATCAACTATCTTGAATATCTCCCAAAACATGACTGGTTTAGACATTTATGATCTTCCCAAATCTCTTGAAACAAACTTTCCTAAATGAAGATGATGTCCCATAGAAATCATACTTCTTTCACTTCCTCCAATTATTATCCCTAACCCACAAGTTCAAGGTCACTCAAGCCCTATTGGCAAGGCAAGGTCTAGGTGTGATCACATCTTGGAGATGTAGTCACATTTTTACAAGCCGGGAGAGTTGGGTGTCAAAGTCTTGAGAAAGTTAGATGTTCAATCACTTTCTAAGACACATAGTGAGTTCCTTTGAGACTCCCATGAAACAGACTAAGACAAGACCCTTAATGATCTTATCTATTTGCTAAGATCAACTTCCTAAAACTTTATGGACATTGACAATGATGACATTGGATATCCAGTAAAGCTCTTTCTTCCCAATGGAAAGGGATCAGACATAGTCAACTCGGTTGACCAAATGGTAAGAGAAAAGCTAAGTCTGAGATAGTACCATTACCAAAGTGTCCATATGTTAAGTTGCAAAAGGAAGGGGAATTGGTTGTGAAGCTGCCAATTTTACCAAGGGATGTTAAAGTCAATAAGTTTGACTCTACTTCAGGTAAAGTCCACTATCTAACTTTGCTACGTTTCTACTCTGAGATTCTTGATACATGATGTGACTGGGTCACATGGTGATGTTTTAAGAATCAAAGAAAAGTAAAGAAACTTAAAGAAAGAATATGCTGAATCTACTCGCGTAGATGGATTTCTATCGCATAGTTTGAAGATTGGATGCTTGAGGTACTTCTTAGGAGTTATGAGATATTGCTTAGGAATAGATAACAACAAGTTTTCATATGGATTGTAAGGAGAAGTTCTTCCTCAAAGTTTTTAGAATAAAAGGAAAATTTCTGATTTTATTTATTTTAAAATGTCCTTACAATGGCATCTATGAAAATTTTTGTTGCTTATAAGATTCCATTAATAGCAAGAGTGGAAATATGAAATTGATTCTTTCATTTGTGGTAATGTATAAATTTACCAAATAAGGAAACATTCTCATCACCCAAGTTTCAATTGGACCAGAACTTGGAATCATGCAAGTCATATAGCATGACGAATGAGAAATTTCAAGTATTGGAAAATTAAGACTAATTACTTGTTCACATGGATGTGTGAGTCAAGTAAAGGACTAAGGGATCGAGTACATAGTCTTGTGCACTGATTAAGTCCACCACAAAAGATCGATAAGATTATTCGTCATAATTTACTTAAGTTCAGTAAATATGGTTATACTTACAAGCTTAAGTGTAATTCTGAGACATTGGAAAAGGTTCCATTGTATGACAGAGCGAATAAGAAGAATCAACTTAGGCAGAAGGATAAAAGTTTCTCAAATCTGAAAAGATGGGAGAGTACTTTAGTATTAGTTTTTGTGATCATCTTAATGATTAAGAAACCATCGCACAATTAGTTCTCTAAGGAAGTCTTAGTGCATTCTTATGACTAAGAAGAGGGATCTTGAATTGTTGAAATGGTTAAATCAAGAAGATGAGTCATACTTCGTTCCAATACAAGTCTTAGAGTCATACTCCAAGATTGTAACTTGAGTGACATGTCTTAAAGAAAGGTTTAAAACACTTGTCAAATGTAAGAGTAAAAGTTTTTTACTCATGTACATTTGAAATTGGTAAGTTGTAATGTTTTGGATAAAACAAAGACCAACTAAGGCCAATTGTGTGAAGTGTTTGTCTTGATTAGAATCCACACTATCTCTTGAATATCTGACAAGAAAGTCTTATATGTCAATAGGACAGTGGGAGTCTTAAAGGTCTTGAAAGTCTCAAGAACTAATCAAGAATAAAACCTGAAGTTCTTCACTAGCACACGACTTGAGGTTTATAACCTATCGTGTTGACATATTCTGTGCCCATTCCAGTTAAGGTTGGCTTTGCATATGAGTTCTTAGAGTTCTCAATTGGTTGCATAACAACTTGGAAGAAATGACAGGCCCTTGAGCTGCCAGATGACAAGAAATTAAGATTGACTTCAATCCATATGAGTTTGGATTTGGCATCATCCTTGTCTTGTGACTATGGTTTCTCTCCGATTCATGAAAATGATGGTGAGGAAACACTTTCACTAAGTAGATTTTAGCTAGATAGCAATTGTGATATTTGCATTCTCAAAGTCGTTAGTGGAGTGTGTGTGGTTTACCGACACACTAACATGGACTTGTGAGAAGTGGCAAAGGTCTAAACAATCGAGACTATGATTACGGCATCCCTTTTCATAGTTCTTAAAATTGTTTAGACACACCTGCGAGCTATCTAAGATAAGGTGTATGATATTGATAAGGTTTTATCAAAACAATCTAGTATCAGAAATCTGAACTTTGGTAAAAAGTCAGCTAATTTCTGAATACATGTCAAAGCTAGTGGGAGCATAAGTGTTATGCTAATAATCATCATGTTAGTGGGAGCATGATAATTATGATAAGTATTGAAAGTTAGCAATGTTAATTATAGAAAACAAAAGGTTTCAATTGGGAAAGAGTTGTTTTGCTATAATTAAGGGAGAGGAAATTTTACTTCATCTCAAATCTAAAAGCTTAGATTGAGGTTTTAATCATTTAGTCAAGGATATATATATATATATATATATATATATATATATATATATATATATATGAATTTCATGTTGGAATGGCTCAACATAAGGAAATTCTGTATATGGGTTCATTATTTGCGTTCTAAAATTCGATTATGATTACGACATCCCTTTTCATAATCTGAATTATGAGAACTGGGCAAATAGAAATGGAAATGTTATAGAAAAAGACTGGTTTAGTCTTTATGTGAGACATCATGAATCGTGTCCCATATGCTTCGGATATAGGATCGATTACATGTGCTATATTCATCCTTTCTAAAAATTTTCCAAATGCCAGGGGCATTAAGAAGAGAAAAGGTCTAGAATTGGATATGACTAAAAGGATTAAAAGTTGCCATGGATAATCTAAGGTTTACCAAAGATTGGTTGCTCAAGGATAATTGGAAGTATAGTGATAATTCTTGAAGGACCATATTGACATAATCTGTAAGGAGGCAACTCTTGTTCAGAAGTGATAGTCAAAATGGAATCTGGAAATGTTTCAAAGTTAGAAATTATGCAATCTGTATAAGATTAGGAAACTTAATGCAAGAATGATGTTTCCAAGGAGTTGATCTCCTTTGGAATAATCTGTAATGGTTGTTGTCAAGTCTTTCTGACTTTGTGCATAATCATTACAAGAGGATCAATGCATATAAGTTTAGAATCTAACAGTTTTCAGCAAACAACATGAATTTGGAATTCTTGCATTTGCAGTAAGGATTTGGGACTATGAAAAGAGGATCATTGGAGTAATGTTCAATTGATATATTTCACAAAGTGAAGATCATAGACAAACATAGTATGTATACTTGGTGTATGGCATGACTAGTGTTTAGAAAACATAGTGTACATGCTTGGAGCATGGGACAACTATTGTTTTAATAAGTTGATAGCTGAAACAGTATACAATGAATAATGTATAATCATATGGTGATAAATAAAAGGTGTTTTATTTATGTTCATAGGTTTTGATACCATATTGGATTAAATTATTCTTGTGTTTCATTTTGCATGTTTTGACTTCTAGAATAAACAAGGTTATTCTTCCGGAATGACTAAGTTATTCAAACCATCCACAGTCGGTCATATGTTGAAAGTAAATATGAATTAAGACTGTCATGGGTTGGCTTGTAGAGGTCTAAGATGTTGGAAAAAGGGCTACAACACTCATGATCGCTCATATGTTCTGAGTATTGGATTCAACCGCCAGTCATTGGAATCACTTCATGGATTTTATCACGAGTGATCATGAGACGATAATATCTTATATTCTTCAAACCTAGAGATATGAGTTGTTACTATGAGTTGGTTGTACATTGATTGCACAAAAACGCATTCGGTAACTTGGTGTTATAAAACGTGCCTTTGTGTATGATTCAACAAGTAGTAGAACAAGCCATATGAGTCGAAGTTTATCCATTCTTTTTACATTTGGGATAAAATTCATATCTGTGGGCCCCTCGATGATTTGATGATGACAAATGGAAGTGCTCGGCCGGGCCTGGACTGATTTGCTTTGTTCAATTAGTCATTCGTCATAAATCAGAAATCGGGAAACAATAAATGGACAGAGAGAATGATTATAATCCATGTCTCAGTCCATATAATATCTAGAATGGAGGAATATATGATACCTTATCTAATGGACAAGTCATTGACAAAGGTCAGAGTTGATCGACAAGGTCAGAGTTCGATAGAAGCTTTTGAGAGCTACGATTTCCAGTCGGTTCTTGAAGTCATATGCAATAATAGTTTTAGACTTATCCAAGTGGGAGACTGTTGGATTAATGTCTAAGTCCATAACTATAATTGGTGAGACTTGACCAGACCCGGCATGGTCCATTTGGGTTGCATGGCATCATGCACTTGGATAGACTAAATGAGAGAAATAAGACACTTATGGTTATTAATATATTATAAGTTCTAGTATATTAATAATAAGAATAATAATATTAAATTAGTACTGATCAAGAATTAATTTAGAATTAATTATGTGATCAAAATAAGACTAATTAAATATATGGGTCGATTGTGCAAATAATCCATAACTTATATAGTGGGCCAAAGCTCCATGAATTATCAAATTGGGTTAAACTCATAGGATGCTCCATGGAGGTTACATAACCCATGGGTCATGGAAATGAAAGGTCATGACAATTCGGGTTTACATGGTGTAACCCTAATTGTAACACACTATATAAGCATCATATTATTCACCAAAATCGGCACTAGTGTGTGAAAAAGAAGGGCTAGCCGATTTCATGAGTTGTGGATTTCTCTCAAGTCATTCCAAGTGTATTTGGTGTTGTGTGAACCATTTGAGGTGTCACACTTGAGGCACTAGGCACTCAAGCTTCATGAAGACATTCTACATCAAAGAGGTATGTATTCTATCTTGTTATATTCATTGTTTTGTATGCTAGATTAGGATAATATCTTGGATGTTCATATTTGTATGTATAATAGAGAAAACATAGATCCAAGGTATTTAGGGTTGCATGTACACTTAGGAGTGTTAGAATGCTCAAAACCCAACAATTGGAGGGATAGAGACAGGTACAGAAACGGGTGGTGGAGAAGGGGGTTGGGAGCGAACAAGTATTTCTGGGGTAGGCGAGTGAGGGGGGGTTCCACCACGACCCGAAGCCTCGTCATCAGAGCTTTCGCTCTCTGAGTCTGAATGAGTAGAAGGTTTGGTAAGAGGAGGAACATACTCAGAGTCTGAATCGCTAGAGGATTGAAGAATTAGTCTCCGAGCTGGCTTCTTTTGCTTCTTCTGTTTAGGCTGTGAAGGAGCAGCATTGTCAGAATTTCACTTTTTAGGGGTTTGACCCTTGGTTGATTTAGCAACGTTCACCTCCTTCTTTGTATCTGACTTCTTTCCCCTCTTGGCTGGGTTGTCAGCCTCCTCTATTGAACGAACCATGGATGGAGTGAGTTCCCTTGGGCCCGAAGAAGGATGTTTCTTGTACTCTTGAATAATGTTGCTTGCGTTATACACGCAGGCATACATGGCTTCAGGGATTGATCCAATGAAGGAATATTTAGTGGGATCTGTGACGATGATTTTGGTGGTGTGAAAGGTTGCGATAGAGGAAAGAAGAGAATCCGCCATGATTGGAACGTAAAGACGATCCATTGCCCACTTTGTAATGATGGACCAGTACCTTCCACATGAAATTTTTGAATGTCGAGATGAAGAGTACAAGCTTTGAACCAGTTGTTTCCAGATGACAGTCCCATAGTCCAAAGTAATCCCATGATACAATCCATAAAGCACAGTCATAAATGACTTGCTTGCTCCATCTGATCCAGCACTTCGCTCAGAGAGTCCTTTAAACAGTAGAGTGAAGAGGCCGTTCCATTGAGGAGGAAGGCAGAACTTCTTGAACTTGGTGATGGTGGTTAGGGTTTCAGTGTACCTCATTTGGTATAACATAGAGAACAGTTGACCAGTGGTGATCGAATCAAGGTTTACCATAGTAGGTTCATGAGCGAGACCCATTAGGGCACAAAAGCGGTTCTTGGAGATAGAGGTCTTCTCATTGTAGATTTCAAAGTGACTCCTCTCAGCAACCTTGTCGTAGTAAGCAGTTGAGTAGATGTGTGAGAGGCAGGACATGGGAACAACTTCGACCTTTGACAGAGCGTTGACAAGAGGCGAGTACTTGAGACATTCAACGAGATACAACATGTAGGGTTCATAGATGAAGGGATTAAGATCTATGATGAGGTTTTTTTGAGGTTTGATGGTGAGAAGGCTGGAGTGAACAGATGTGTCGTGAACTGAAGAGGATTCTGCCATTGTTGAAGCTTTGAGAGGAAGAAGATGCACAGTGAGAGAAATCGCCCCTTTTCTTTGAGAGAGTTTGTGAGTGATAAAAGAGTAACGTGGAGCATGCCAAAACCTTTTATACGTACAAGTAGGAGAGAGAAAAATACGGCTGATATCTTGGATTAATTTGAAAACCGTGCCTGATGTGACGGAGTGAACACTTGGCATGCCCGATGATGACGCATGAAAGAGAAAGAACGTTTCTTTTTTACATGCCTTTCCATAAAAAGTGTCTTTTTCAAATCGTTAAAACGATTGGATTACTGCTGACTCCGCCTTAAGTTTATCCCAAATGTCACCCACAAATTTCACATGAATCGTCATCGCCTTTATCTTTATCGATTAGTGGAATACTTTAGAAACGAAGCTGTAACAATTATGTCATCGTTAATAGAACCAGATTTTGGAAAATCAAAATTTTTCGTGCATAGAGTGTGAATGATAAAGAAATAAAGCAAACTTTTTCTGATAATTTGTGATGTCTTGGAAAGACATAAAGTAATTGATGCTGGGCACAAATATCTTCCTTCAAAGTTAAGAGAGACTTCAAAGTGCTTGTGTGGCTTCCCATGAAATAACGATCAAGTACTTTTTAAGAAGTATTCAAAGGCATCTTTTGAATTAAAGCTATAAAGGGTGGCTTTTTGCTTCAATTCATGATTTCGATACTTGATATAAGACCGAACCTGAATGAAGTACTTGTGAGACCAATGTGGTCTGTTAAACAAGTAGGTAGATAAAATTTCCAGTGACTTGTTGACAATTATGAAACCAAAAAAAAAAAAAAAAAAAAAAAAAAAAAAAAAAAAAACTTAACTGGATCCTTGGGGAAGAAAAGACTTGGTTATAGATATTTTCAGAAGGATCACTTAAAAATAATAATTTCATTCAATAATTGTATCATAGTAATCGTATACCATCAATTCATTAAAGGTGTTGAATTGTGGGTTTCACTTAGTACGTAGTGACACGAAACTAAGATCATTAACACAGAATTTTGTATAACCATAAACCTCAGTGGTAAATGCTAAGAGTCTCAAGGGTTACATGAGTGAGATGAAATGAGATGAAGAACAATATTGTAGATGGTATAAGAAGCAAATGTACCTCTACTATAAAAGAAGGACCAAGCAGTAAACTCTAAACTCATTTTGAGAAGAGTAAGGTAGCTCATGATTAGAGTGAATATGACAGCCTAGTTGGGGAAAACATGATTTGTATATATCATGTTATTAAGGCTTCACTCAAAATCTGTAGAGACTTTAGTCAACATGCAGCAGCATGCTTCTAGGGACACCTAACTAGTTTATAAAAAAGAGAATATACATGCTTTAGCTTCACCATCGAGAATAACACTTATACAAAGAAAAACATTAGATGAAAATAAAATAAAAGATATTTTTGTATTTTGTGAAAACGTTTAATAAAACAAAAGGAAAAAAATAGTTTTGGATTTTATGAAAATAATAAAAAAAAATAAAAGAAACATAAAAAGAATACTTAAAAAAAAGTTCAAAAGAATACACCCAAAATGCCTTGTGATGAAAAAGAAACGAACGAGTGCAGAACAACCGAACCCAAAATAGATCGAGCGTTTGGTTCATTTCGGTTCTTGGTTGAACTGAACCCAAAATAGATCGAACGTTCAGTTCATTTCGGTTCGCTCTATTTCGCTTCATACCTTTATTGAAGCGAAGGCGATTTTGGTACTGATTCTGCTTCCATCATTCCTAGGCCTTGTAAAATTTTGTTGAAACTTGCTTCAGGTAAAGCCTTAGTGAATATATCTGCCAGTTGATCAGTCGTTCTCACGAAGTGAATCTCTACGTTGCCATCTTCCACATGATCTTTGATGAAGTGATACCTCAGTGCTATGTGCTTTGTCTTCGAGTGTTGCACTGGGTTATGAAAAATTCTAATTGCACTTTCAGAGTCGCAATATAGTGGGATTTCTTCATGTTCAACCCATAATCTCTAAGTTGACTTTGTATCCATACAACCTGAGATGTGCATGAAGCAGCAACAATGTATTCAGCTTCGGCTGTGGAGAGAGAAACACAGGTTTGTTTCTTTGATTGCCAACTGACCAATTTGCCATCGAGAAATTGGCATCCTCCAGTGGTGCTTTTTTGATCCAATCCACAACCACCTAATTCAGCATCTGAGAAGGCTTGGACAATGAATCCTGAGTTTGCTGGATACCATAGACCGAGAGAGGAGGTTCGCTTCAGATAGCGAAAAATATTCTTCACGGCTAGCATGTGAGGTTCGCGTGGGTTAGCCTAGAATCTAGCACAGTAGCAGACTGAGAACATGATGTCAGGTCTGCTGGCCGTTAGATACATTAACGACCTAATCATTTGTCAATAAAGCGTTATGTCAGCGGCTGACTTCTCCAAAGAAGGTGTAAGCTTTGTCCCAAAAGCCATTGGAACTTTCACTTTGGAGTCTCCCATCATGCCAAACTTAGCAAGCAGTGTTTTGGTGTATGCCTCCAGATTGATAAAAATGCCTTCGGGTCCCTGTCTAATGTTTAAGCCAAGGAAAAAGCTAATTGGACCCATTGAGCTCATCTCAAATTTATTTTCCATCAACTTCACTTTGGAGTCTCCCATCATGCCGAAGATGATGTCATCAACGTAAATTTAGACTATCATAAGGTGGTTACCCTCTCTCTTACGAAAGAAGGTTAAGTCAACCGAACCTTGTTTAAAATTAGACATTTTTAAGGATCGAATGAGAGTTTCATACCATGCTCTAGGAGCCTGCTTCAGGCCATATATCGCTTTGTCAAGTATGTAATAGTGATCTGGGTACTTCTCGTTCACGAAGCCTGGTGGTTGCTCAACATACAAAGTTTCTTCAAGTTCTTCGTTGAGAAAGGCACACTTTACGTCCATTTGATAGACTTCAAAGTTTTTTAGTGCAGCATAATAAAGAAAGATACGAACGGACTCTAATCTTGCAACAAGAGCGAAACTCTCTTCATAATCGATACCTTCTTCTTGACAGTAGCCTTTTACAACCAACCAAGCCTTGTTACGGATCATATTCCCCTCCTTATCCATCTTATTTCTGAATACCCATTTGAGACTGACAATTGAAGCATCCTTTGGTGTTGGAATAAGGCGCCATACCTTGTTTCTTTCAAACTCATTTAGCTCATCTTGCATGGCTAGAACCCAGTCAGAATGATCAAGAGCCGAATTCACAGTCTTTGGTTCAACCTTGGAGACAAAGGAGTTGAACATGCAAAACTCTACTTGAGAGAAGAGTGCATCTTGTTTCGCTTTGATCTGTGATCGATTTAACACCTTTTTTGAAGATTCCCCAATGATTTGACTTTCTGGATGATCTTTGGTCCATTTAATAAGAGGTGGGTAGTTTGGATCACAAGAGGGATCTAGTTCAGCTTTGATTTCTTCTTCCAATTCTGATAGTGTATCATTATCATTGACATGTGTATTCTCCCCCTTGAATGATGACACCAGTTCAGTATCTGGATCAGAATGTTCCCCTTCGTTTTGACTTTCAGTTGAGCTGGATGATTGTGACGTTGAATTCTCCCCCTGGAATGAAGCACCTTGATCTTTTGGCAGAGACGAACCCTCCCCCTGGACAGAAGGACGGTCATTTGAAGGTCCATTTAAGTCTGGCCTCTCGGTTGCTTTAGATTGATCAGTAGCCATCTTCTGTGCAGCATCGTCCATGATTTGCTATAGGCTATCAACCTTGTTGTCTTTTGACTTTGATTCAGAATCGATTGCCGTTTGAGGCTCATCAAAAAGAAGCATATATTGCTAGAAAAGATTTGAGATAGAAGCTGTAACTTGACTGGTCTTTGGAAAGATTTCCTGCATTGCACCTTCAGTTTTCTTCATCTTCTTAACATAGCTATCATCAAAAGTGACATAGTATGTTTCTTCAATCTTCTTAGAGCGCTTGTTTAAAACTCTATATGCCTTAGAGTGCAGGGAGTAACCTAAGAATATTCCTTCATCAGCTTTAGCATAAAACTTGTTTCGATTCTCTTTAGATTTGAAGACGAAGCATCTTGAACCGAACACATGAAAGAATTTCACATTCAGTTTGCAATTGTTCAAGATCTCTTAAGGAGTGATAGAGAATCGCTTGTTTAGATATGATCTGTTCTGAGTATAACAAGTAGCAGCAATAGCATCAGCCCATAAATATAAAGGCAAGGAAGCGAAGCATAACATCGTTTGGGCTGCCTCACACATAGATCGATTTCGCCTTTCAATGATACCATTCTAGTGTGGAGTATATGGAGCCGAGAAATTCTGAGTCGTTCCCTTCTCAGCAAGAAAATCTTCAAAATCCTTGTGTTTGAATTCCAAGCCATTGTCACTTCTTACTTTACGAACAACTTTCCTCAGTTGAACCTCAACTTGCTTTATGAAGAGCTTGACCTGAGGAGTAGCTTCTGATTTTTTCTTTAAGAAAAACACCCATGTGAACCGAGAGAAGTCGTCCATTATGACCAGAATATACTTGTTCCCACGAATGCTTTCAATAGAAGAGGGGCCACACATATCGATGTGCAATGGCTCTAATGGTTCTATCACCTTTGTATTGATAATAAAGGGATGACTTTGTCTACTCTTCTTTCCCGTTTTACAGGTTGCATATAGATGTTCTCTGTCGAATTTGAGAACTGGAAGACCTCAAACATGATCTCCCAAAACAAGCTTGTTGATATCCTTGAAGTTAAGATGAGAAAGTCTTCGATGCCATAACCGGATTTCGTCTGACCGAGCCTTCGTTAGCAGACAGACTATTGGTTTCCTTCGAATTGGATTGAGGTTTAAAGGGTACATTTCCCCATTTCGCTTCAATTTCAACAAAATGTTATTTGACTTCTTCTCAATAATCTCTGAGCCTTCATCATCAAATGAGACTTTCAATCCGGTCCCAACCACCAGCTGTGATACACTGATAAGGTTGTGTTGCAATCCTTCGACGTATGCAACCTTTCTAATTGAGAAATCACCATTCGTAATCATTCCATAGCCTTTGATAGTCCCAAACGAGTTGTTCCTGTGCTTCACAATTCCACCATCCTTGAAAGACCGAAACTCCCGCAGTTCTTCCTTTCGTCTTATCATGTGACGCGAGCAACCATTATTAATATACCATTCTTGGGTCCTTGTGAGCCTTTTACAGGATAGTGAATAGTAAGAGAAATATCAACCAAATAAGTTCTTTTGATTAAAGTTGTTTCATCTTTTCTTTTTATTGTGAAAACTTTAATTTTGTTTGGCTTAGATTCATTATACGTAGGGTTTGAGGTTTTGACGTCTGCATTCTTTTGGATCTCTTTTGGGCATCTGTTATCTTCCGGAAAGAGCTTTCCTTTCCCCTTTAAATCTTTTGAAGGATAAGAATAGAATGAGAAGAGTTGGGTTTAGGAGTGACATAGGATCGATGATTGTTGTTCTTTCTTATTTGAGAATGAGAACACTCTTCCCTTCTGTTCGTTTGATTGAACTTTGGAACTAAACCCATCCTTTCGGTTGCTTTTATGCTGAAGACCGAAGCTCTCCTTTGGGTTGTTTGTTTGCGTCAGACCGAAACCTTCCTTCCGGTTCCTTTCATTCCAAGGACCGAAACCTTCTTTTTGGTTGCTTCTTGATTCTCCTCGAGACTTATGCATCCTTTCATTACTGACATAATGAGGATTTTGATATCTCCAAAACTGTTTTCTTTCTGAGAGATTCTTCTTGTATCTCAGATTTCTTGGGTGTTTTCGTTAAGGCCACCTGTTTTGGATTCTTATGAATGTTAGCCTTTTTCTTTGGAACTTGAGCATGACATTCGCTCCTTGATGAAGATGTTTCGCTCATTGGTTCACTTACAGATGGTTGAGTTCCACTTGTGGTCGGCACATCGTACCTTTTAGGTTCATTGAGTGGTTCTGGAATGTACCTACACTTCACTCTCCATGAGGTTTTCTGAGATAGACCTTTGGTTTCATCAGCATTATCTATTGGTGTTGACCAGAAGAATTCTTCACATCCAGCTGCATTATCTTCTTCAACCATAGCTGTCAGTTCTGCTGTTTGCTGAGGAGTGAGTCCTTGAATTGTGTAAACCTGATTGGGAGTGGTTTTAACCTTTTGATACACAACAGCCTTTCCCTTGAGAATTTTGGTCTTGTCTGTCGATGAATGAGTGAACTCAATAGTGTTTTCAGAAATCAGATTTTTGTGAGTTTCGGGTTCGCTTTTGAAAAATTCAGAGCAATCCACCACATCCTCTACATAGATTTCACTCATATCATCATCCTCATTAAGTTCAGATGCGTTTTCAACATCAATTTTATTTTCTGAACTTAGTTTGGCATTCAATGAGTCAAACTTTTGTACAGTTCCGGTTCTTAACTTCAATCTATCATTTTCGTCTAATAGATTTTTAAGCATGTCCTTATGGTCTTTGGACTTTATATAGGACTCTATTTTGTCAAGACCAATTTTGTAGGCAGGAGAGACTTCATCAGAAGATACAACATTTTCACACTTGTAAGCTTCGACATCGACTTCATCCTCCTTTAACTCAAGGAAGGGTAAAATCATGCGATGTATCTTCTTTCCTATTTCACAATCGAGATGCAATTGAGTGATATTAAAATAAAGTCTCTTAGCAATTAAACAAAAAACATTTCGCTGTTTTAAGAGCTTAAGATTGTCTCGTTGTAAATAGATAGATTCATCCTTAGATCTAATTAACTCCTCCTTCTGCTCAATCCACATCCTCCTTTGCTCACTCTTCGACGATATCCTGCTAATTTGATCAGTCATGTTAGAGTTTGTGACACGAGTTGGGGTGAGACTACTACTTATACTAGAAAATTTTGATTTTAAGCTATTCAGTTCCTTTTCATAATTAGTAATAGGTATTTTCAGAGAAGTGAGAATATTTTGTACCTTCTTGATCAACTCATCACATTCGTTGATCTGTGCACTGACAGGTTTCACAGCAAAACACCTGTCCTCTCGCTCCTTCTCTTCTTCCAGCCCTCCATCTGTTGCATATCCCCTCATCTGAAATACTCCTTCTGTCACCATCAAGCACCTTCCTGCATCATATTCTTCTTTCACTAGCATCGCCTTGCCATGAGTTGGTTTTCTTACTTATTCGTCCTCCGAATCCGTGGACCACACTTCCACTCCACCGAATTCGTCACTGTTACGTGTATCCTGTACAATCAAAGCATTCAAGGTTTATTGTTAGCTGCTTATTTTCTTTTCTTGATTTCCTCCAACCGTCTCAGGAGGCTCGCTTCCTCATCATCCTCGTCTATCTTTTCTGCCTTTTTCTTCAACATACAATCCTTGGCAAAATGATTTTTGCCTCCACAATAGTGACAATCAAATCCTGAGTCACCACTGATCTTCGCCTCTTTCTTGGATTCCTCTGACTTGGATCCTATCTTCGGTTCCTCATTCACCTTTTTAGAACTTTAACTTTCGTGCCAGTTTCGATTCTTGTTGGCTGGGAATTTTCTTTTGATGAACTTTCTAGGGTTAGAAACCATTAGGGCATCTTCTTCACTGGCTAGATCGTAGTCAGCAAGATCCAATTCTTCTTCTTCTTTGACAACACTTTTCCCTTTTGAAGCAAGGGCTAATGAACCTAAACTAGAAACCACGTTCGCTTCTTTTGACAGTGCACTTTCATGAGACTTCAGGATTCCCACCAGTTTTGCTAGAGAGATTGATTTAAACTGTTCATGTGCCTTTACAGTGGACACGACTGCCATCCATTTGGGTCTTAGACAGTTCATGAAGGTAACTTTCTGTTATATAACCTTTCTTTCGATCCCATGTTTTATCATCTTACTTAAAAGATGATTGAACCGATCAAAAGCCTGAACAAGTTTCTCTTCGAGCTTTTGTTTGAAATCACCAAATTCAGAAAGCAGCAAGGTCTGAATACAATGTTCCAGATCTTCATCATTGGAATACAATTCTTTCAACCTGTCCCATATCTCTTTAGCTGTAGCGCAAGAACTCACCAAACGAAACGTATCTGACTGCAAGGAAAACCTAATCATTCCTAAGGCATTGATGTTGCATTGAAACTTCTCTTTCTCGTCTTGAGGAATATCTTTCACATCATTCACAAGCTGATTGTACTCCTTTTGAGTTTTGACAATCTTTGAGGTGCTTGAGTGAGCGAATGGGCCAACAGTGATAGCTTCCCAGATCAAGTACCCATTATCTTCTGAGCCGATCACATAATCTTCAAAGTGATGCGTCCAAACTTCATAGTCTTGAGTATACAAGATTGGAATCCTTGTTGTTAAACCAATTCTGTTGGAGATGTTGATGTTGGATTAATGTCTAAGTCCATAACTACAATTGGTAAGACTAGACCCGACCCGGCATGCTCCATTTGGGTTGCATGGCATCATGCACATAGATAGACTATAATGAGAGAAATAACACTTAAGGTTGATTAATATATTATAAGTTCTAATATATTAACAGGATTATTTAATTATTATTGATCAAGAATTAATCTAGAATTAATTAAGTGATCAAAAGAAGACTAATTAAATATATGGGTTGATTGTGTAAATCATCCATACTTGTATAGTGGGCTAATGCTCCATGGATAATCAAGTTGGGTTAAACCCCATACGATGGTCCTTAGATGCTCCATGGTGTATTTGAACCCATGGATCCAAGGAAATGGAAGGCTATGAAAATTAGGGTTTACCCTAATTGTAACAACTATATAAGATCATATTCTTTGGGGAAAATCGGCCACAATGCATAATAAGAAAGGGCTAGCCGATTTTAGGAGTGTTCAAGTTTTTCTCAAGTTATTCCAAGTGTATTTGGTGTTGTGTGAACCATTTGAGGTGTCACACTTGAGGCACTAGGCACACAAGCTTCATGAAGACATTCTACATCAAAGAGGTATGTATTCTATCTTGTTATATTCATTATTTTGTATGCTAGATTAGGATAATACCTTGGATGTTCATAATTGAATGTATAATAGAGAAAACATAGATCCAAGGTATTTAGGGTTGCATGTACACTTAGGAGTGTTAGAATGCTCAAAACCCAACAGTGGTATCAGAGCCTAGGCTTGTTTTCTTGTTATACTTGCAAAAGTAGCCGGAAAAAATCGAGTTTTGATGATGTCTGCACAGCAGACTCGCCGAGTCCAAGGAAAAATTCATCCAACTCGCCTAGTTGGTTTGTGCACTCGACGAGTTGGACTCCCTGACAGCATATGTTCGATTGTTTTGGCTGGAATTGGACTAGGAACATTACCCTAAGATGTTTTTTGGACTTATAAACTTGTTTTTGATGTGGTAATGTTCATGCTAATCCAATTTCTAAGACAATTGTCATAATTTCAAGATTTGTATTAGTTTGTATGTTCATGCTAATTTCTTGAAGATTGATGATTTGAATTATCTTGTTCTTATGAGGTTCTTAGATTAATAGAAAAGTTGTGTGAAATAGTTGATTTCAATCCATTTTAATCTAAGAGCTGATTCCAAAGTGTGTTTTTGTAACTTGTCCTCAAGTTATATGAAAAAGTCACATTTAAGAATCATAACACTCATAAAAGTTGGCAAAGGTTACAAAATGAAGAGTCTAGTTCAAGAGTCTCTTCATTAAATAATAAATAAAAAAAGTGTAACCTTAATTAGTTCCATAAGTTACAATAAAAAAAAGAGTTATTTTTTTTATTAAGTAGTTTAAAGTCTTCCATAACTTGTCCTTAAGTTATGGAACTTGAAGAGTTTTTAATTAAAACTACTTTAAACTCATAAGTTATGGAATTAATTAGTTTTAAATAGTTTCAAAACTTGCCCTCAAGTTTTGAAATTTGAAAAAAATTTCTCTTATGAATACTTTAATTCCAAGTTAAGCCCTTAGAATTTTAAAAGTTAAAATTCAACCCTTATACTTTATAATATTATAAGTTAATAATATTTATATATATGTATAAGAGCAAGTCGTCTTACCATTAGTAGGCCTCATTCACGAAGCCGGTCTACAAGGGGGTATAAGGTTAATGCCTATAAAATGGCAGTTTAATGGGTGTCCACTCTCACCCACCGCTTCCTTGACCGGTGGAGGGTCGTTAGCTGAACGGGTAGGACAAGTACTAGAATTCTCCCTTAATTCAAAGTATTAATGATAAATACTAAGTAACTAAACCATTTATAAATACCCAATCTTAGTTACTTAGGAAAATATGAATAAGGTGCTAATCCATGAAATTACACTTTGCACTTTGTTTAAGTCGGTTAGTGGAGCGTGTGTGGTTAACCGGCACACTAACTCATATTTAACAAGGTAGGCAAAGGGTAACTTAATGTTTATCATAGTATCGATGGAGCGTGTGTGGTTAACCGACACATCGATTGAGAGGTAAACACTTAAGGGTACCAAGTATATTTGCATGGTTATTCACACCTTGTTTTGTGATCCTCGGCATCCCAGTCACAAAACCTGAAGGGCACACTCGAGATTGAAACATGCCATTGAAAAGTTCAATGAATCTCAAAAGATCTAGGAGTTTCAAATCCAATTAAAACCTAATAATACATTTCGTTTATCTTGGTGGAAATTGGTGAATCGTCATTCACCTACCTTCAAATATTTTTTAGCTTGGATTACGGCATCCCTCTTCTAAGTTATAAAATAGTTTGTTGGGTCCTAGACTTAATATTTCATATTGGATGTTATATTAAGGAATTTAGATCAACTATCTTGAATATCTCCCAAAACATGTCTGGTTTAGACATTTATGATCTTCCCAAATCTCTTGAAACAAGCTTTCCTAAATGAAGATGATGTCCCATTGAAATCATACTTCTTTCACCTCCTCCAATTATTCTCCCTAACCCACAAGTTCTTGAAAAGTGTAAGGTCACTCCAGCCCTATTGGCAAGCAAAGGTCTATGTGTGATCACGCATCTTGGAGATGTAGTCACATATTGACAAGCCGGGAGAGTTGGGTGTCAAAGTATTGAGAAAGTTGGTGGCTCAATCACTTTCTAAGTCACATAGTGAGTTCCTTTGGGACTCCTATGAAACAGACTATGACAAGACCCTTAATAATCTCATCTATTTACTAAGATCAACTTCCTAAAAACTTTATGGACATTGACAATAGTGACACTGGAAATCCAGAAAAAGCATTCTCTTCCCAAGGAAAGGGATTGACCATAGTCAACTAGGTTGATCAAATGGTAAAGAGAAATGCTAAGTCTGTGACAGGCGCATGTACCATTATCAAAGAGTCCATATGATAAATTGCCAAAGGAAGGGGCATTGATTGCGAAGCTGTTAAATTTACCTAAGGATGTTAAAGTCAATAACTTTGACTCTACTTTAGGTAAAGTCCACTATCTAACTCTGCTAAGTTTCTATTCTGAGATTCTTGATAAATGTTGTGACTGGGTCACATGTTGATGTTTTAAGAATCAAAGAAATGTGAAGAAACTTAAAGAAGGAATATGATGAATATGATCGCGTAGATGGATTTCTATCGCATAGTTTGAAGATCGGATTCTTGAGCTACTTCTTAGGAGTTATGATATATTGCTCAGGAATAGATAACAACAAAGTTTTCATGTGCTATTGCACTGTAAGGATAGTTTTTCCGCAAAGTTTTTTAAATAAGAGGAAAATTTTTTATTTTATTTATTTTAAAATATCCTTACAATGGCTTTTGTTAAAAGTTTTGTTGCTTATAAGATCCCATTAATAGCAAGAGTGGAAATTTGAATTTGATTCTTTCATTTGTGTTAGTGTCTAAATTTACCAAATAAGGAAAGATTCTCATCACCCAAGTTTCAATTGGACCGAAACTTGGAATCATGCAAGTTGTATAGCATGATGGATGAGAACTTTCAAGCATTGGAAAAATTAAGACTAACTACTTGTTCACATGGATGTGTGAGTCAAGTAAAGGACTAAGGGATCGAGTACACATTCTTGTGCACTGGTTAAGTCCACCACAAAAGATCGATAAGAATATTCGTCATAATTTACTAAAGCTTAGTAAATATGGTTATACTTACAGGCTAAAGTATAATTCTGAAACATTGGAAAGTTCCAATGTATGGCAGAGCGAATAAGAAGAATCAACTTATCCAGAAAGATAAAAGTCTCTTAAATCTGAAAAGATGGGAGAGTACTTTAGTATCATCTTATATAATCATCTTAATGATTAAGATACCTTATCACAATTCATCCTCTAAGTGCACTCTGATAGGCAAGGAGAGGAGATATGAAGTGTTGAAGTAGTCAAATCAAGAAGATGATTCATACTTCGTTCCAAAAAACAATTCTTAGAGTTATACTCTAAGATTGTAACTTGAGTGACATGTCTTAAAGAAGGTTTAAAACACTTGTCAAATGTAACAGTAAAAGCTTTCTACTCTTGTACATTTGCAATTGGTAAGTTGTGATGTTTTGGATAAAACAAATACCAACTAAGGCCAATTGTGTGAAGTGTTTGTCTTGATTACAATCCATACTATCTCTTGAATATCTGACAAGAAAGTTGTATATGTCAAGAGGACAGTGGGAGTCTTAAAGGTCTTGAAACTCTCAAGAACTAATCAAGAATAAAACCTAAAGTTCTTCACTAGCACACGACTTGAGGTTTATAACCTATCTTGTTGACGTATTCTGTGCCCATTCCAATTAAAGTTGGCTTTGCATTTGAGTTCTTAGAGTTCTCAATTGGTTGCATAACAACTTGGAAGCAATGGCAGGCCCTTGAGCTATCAGATGGCAAGAAATTAAGATTGAGTTCAGTCCATATAAGTTTGGATTGGTCATTAACCTTTTCTTGTGACTATGGTTTTGACAATTCACATGGATAAGATCACTTACACCATAAAATCTAAGTGTCATAAGGTTTCTCTTCGATTCATGAAAATGATGGTAAGGAAACTCTTTCACTAAGTAGATTTTGAGTAGATAGCAATTTTGGGAATGACAAAAGGTCTAAACATTATGATTACGGCAACCCTCTTCATAATGGTTTAGACACACCTGTGAGCTATCTAAGAGAGGTGTATGTTTTTGATAAAGTCTTATCAAGGCAATCTAGTATCAAAAATCTGAACTTTGGCAAGAAAGTTAATAAAGTATTGATTTCTAGAAGTTCAGTTGATTTCTGGGTACATGTTAAAGCTAGTGGGAGCATAAGTGCTATGCTAATAATCATCATGTTAGTAGGAGCATGATAATTATGATAAGAATTGCAAGTTAGCAATGTTAATTATAGAAAACAAAAGTTTCAATTCGTGAGGTTACAAGGGTTGAAAAAGTTGTTTTGCTATAATTAAGGGAGAGGAAATTATACTTCATTTCAATTCTAAAAAGCTTAGATTGAGTTTATAATCATTCTAAAGAGCTTATATTGAGGTTTTAATCACCTTTAGTCAAGAATATATATATGAATTTCATGTTGGATTGGTTCAACTTAAGAACATTCTATATATTGCGTTCTCAAAATTCGATTATGATTACGACATCCCTTTTCATAGTCAAATTTTGAGAATATGGAAAACATAAATTATTATGGCAAAAGACTGGTCTTGAACCCTGTCTTTATGTAAACATCATGAATCGTGTCCCATTTACTTTGGGTACAAGGTCGATTACATGTGCTATAATATTTATCCTTTCTGAATTTTCAAAATGCCTTGGGGCATTAAGGAGGAAAAAGTATAGAATTGGATATGACTAAAGTGATTAAGTAATTGTCGAGGACAATCTACGGTTTACCAAATATTGGTTGCTCAAGGACAGTTGGAAGTATACTGTTAATACTGGAAGGACCATATTGACATAGTCTGAAAAGAGGCAACTCTTGTTCAGAAGTTGTAGTCAAAATGGAATATGGAAATGTTTCAAAGTTAGAAAGTATTCAATCTGTAAGATTAGGAAACTTAATGCAAGAAGGATGTTTCCATGGAGTTGATCTCCATTGGAATGCTCTGTAATGTTTGTTGTCAAGTCCTTGTGACTTTGTGCATAATCATTACTAGAGGATCAATGCATATAAGTTTAGAATCTATCAAATTTCGATAAATGGCATGAATTTTGAATTCTTGCATTTGCGGTAGGGATTTTGGACTGTGAAATGAGAATCATTGGAGTTATGTTCAATCGATCTATTTCACAAAGTAAAGATCATAGACAAACATAGTGTGCATACTTGGTGTATGGCATGACTAGTGTTTAAAAAACATAGTGTACATGCTTGGAGCATGGGACAACTGTTGTTTTATTTCAAGAATTAAGTTGATAGCTGAAACAGTATACAATGAATAATGTGTAATAATATGGTGATAAATAAAAGGTGTTTTATTTGTATTCATAAGTTCTAAGACCATATTGGATTCGATTATTATTGTGTTTCGCTTTGCATGTTTCGACTTCCAGAATAACTAGGTCATTGTTCTGATTGACTAAGTTATTCAAACCATCCACAGTCGGTCATATGATGGAAGTAGATATGAATCAAGACTGTCATGGGTTGGATTGTAGAGGTCTGAGATGTTGGACAAAGCGCTACAACACTCATGAGTGCTCATAAGTTCTGAGTATTGGATTCAACCCGCATTCATTTGAATCACTTCATGGATTTTATCACGAGTGATCATGAGACGATAATATCTTATATTCTTCGAACCTAGAGATATCAGTTGTTACTATGAGTTGGTTGTACATTGATTGCACAAAAACGCATTGGTAACTCGATGTTATAAAATGTGCCTTTGTGTATGATTCAACAAATAGTAGAACAAGCCATATGAGTCGAAGTTTATCCATTCCTTTTACCTTCGGGATAAAAGCGATATCTATGGGCCCCTCGATGATTTAATGATGATACATGTGAGTGCTTGGCCAAGCCAGGACTGATTTGATTTGTTCAATCAGTCAGTCATCATGAATCGGAAATCGGGAAACAACAGATGGACAGAGAGAATGATTTATAATCCATGTCTCAGTCCCTATGATATCCAGAATGGAGGAATGTATGATCACTTATCTAATGGACAAGTCATTGACAAAGGTCAGAGATCATCGGCAAGGTCAGAGTTCGACAGAAGCTTTTGAGAGCTACGATTGCCAGTCGGTTCTTGAAGTCATTCGTAATAATAGTTTTAGACTTATCCAAGTGGGAGACTGTTGGATTAATGTCTAAGTCCATAACTATAATTGGTAAGACTTGACCCGAGGCATGGTCCATTTGGGTTGCATGGCATCATGCACTTAGATAGACTATAATGAGAGAAGTAACACTTAAGGTTGATTAATATATTATAAGTTCTAATATATTAATAGGATTATTTAATTAGTATTGATCAAGAATTAATCTAGAATTAATTAAGTGATCAAAAGAAGACTAATTAAATATATGGGTTGATTGTGTAAATCATCCATACTTTTATAGTGGTCTGATGCTCCATGGATAATCAAGTTGGGCTAAACCCCATAGGATGGTCCTTGGATGCTCCATGGTGTATTTGAACCTATGGATCCAAGGAAATGGAAGGCCATGAAAATTAGGGTTTACCCTAATTGTAACAACTATATAAGATCATATTCTTTGGGAAAAATCGGCCACTATGAATAATAAGAAAGGTCTAGCCGATTTTAGGAGTGTTCAAGTTTCTCTCAAGTTATTCCAAGTGTATTTGGTGTTGTGTGAACCATTTGAGGTGTCACACTTGAGGCACTAGGCACTCAAGCTTCATGAAGACATTCTACATCAAAGAGGTATGTATTATATCTTGTTATATTCATTATTTTGTATGCCAGATTAGGATAATACCTTGGATGTTCATAATTGCATGTATAATAGAGAAAACATAGATCCAAGGTATTTAGGGTTGCATGTACACTTAGGAGTGTTAGAATGCTCAAAGCCCAACAGTTGATTGGATTGGTTTGAGAATCATCCATGGACATTATGATGACGTTTGATCGATTACCTATTTAAGATCAGACTTGTAATTTATCGTTAGAGTAAGATCGACAATTAATGAGATCGCTAATATGGAATGACGGCTCAATAAATATCAAACAATGCGGAAAAACCCTAATTACTTCTTCAACAAAAGAGATGTGTATTAATTACACAGCCTCTTGCTCTGATACCAATTGATGTGAATAAAACTTAGATCGTTTAGATCTTTCATAGGTAAAGATGATGAACAAACATAACAAACACAATAGGATTAAGAACACATAATAGAATCAAAGTAATGCTTATGATTCAATTATAGTCAGGCCTCAGCAGAGCTCGATGAAGAACTTCCACTGTAGAGGCGAGCTAGGGTTTACAATACTTGTGAGAGAAAATAATAAAATTGTTCCTAACAAAGGATGCATGCATGCACCTTAAATACTAAAACCCTAGAAGAAAAACATGCATGGTTGGACAGGCCCAAACCGGCAACCAAAACTGAGCTAAGGACTGAGCCCATGACACAACACTATAAGCCCTACAGAAATGATGAACTTCCAACAAGAAGAAAACAACGCAAGGGTCGGGCATCTTGAAAAACAACTTCAAACGACATTGGATCTTATTAATGTCTTTACAAAACAACGGTAGTAGGTTGATATATGTTTATTGTAGAGTATTTATTTTAGATTAGCAACTTTCCTTTTTTTTCATGTAATAAATAATTATTGTATTATTTTATGATATAATGATTTTGATGTTTTTGTTATTTTTGTTTTTCGTATATTACTACAAAATAATTTGGATATAATTTATAAATCAATTATCCATCGGTCCATATGAAATCTAGTATATAATATACACCACGAAAATTGCTAGGGATTCATGACCACGAAAATTGCTAGTAAGTCATCAAACGGAATTTGCTAAGGATTCAACCGACGAAATTTGCTACGGAATCACCACCACAGAATTTGCTACGAAATGACCACCATTGAATTTACTAGGGAATGACCACCACATAATTTACTTGGGAATCACCACCATGGAATTTACTAGGGACTGAACACCACAAAATTTATTAGGGATTCAGCACCACGGAAATTGCTAGGGAATCACCACCACAGAATTTGTGATGGAATAACTATCACGAATTGTGTGATGGAATCCTACTACAGAATACACGACGGAATACCATCTACCACGGATTTCATTCCGTTGTCACATTTGTGGAAGTATCTTTTCCGTTGCAAACCCTCGCTACAACGTTTTTAGGGACAGAAATTAGCCGTTGCAAATTCCATAGCAAATCATCTTTGCAATGGAATTTCAGCTTTTCACAACGGATTCCTTCCGTAGCAAAATCGCGTTTTTCTTGTAGTGATCTAACCTAAGAGAAAATGTTAAATAATTCGATTCAATCTTTAATTATGAATCTAATTTTAAATTAAGGATAAGATCCATATTTTCGATTCGTAATATAAAAATGGATGTCATAATCACATCACAAATCTATTTTAGGTAGGTAAATAATTTTACCAATTTCAATCACATTGAAATTTATAGATCTCTTGAGATTCATTAAACAAGAAATGACATGTTAATCTCATATTTATGCTATTTATTTTGTGATTGGGGTATCGATGATCACAAACAACATGTTAATACCTATGCAAACCTGCTAGACACCCTTGTTCTCTTTTATGATCTCACATTAACGTGCCAGTTAATCACACACGCTCCATTAAAAATCATAAACTCGAGTTATCTCATCATTTCAACTTTATATTCCCAAATGAGTGTGTTAGTTAACCACACACACTCTAATGACGACACACAAAGAAGCAATGTGCGTTTTCATGGATTAGCATACAATCACTTTTTTCCAAACTAAATAAAGTGAGATTGTAATGTAAGTTCAAGTACATATATGTTATCGTGATTAATGTCATATCATATCCTTTTTGTCTAATGACAATCCACCACACGAACAAGCGGTGGGTGAGAATGACACATGTTCAGTTGTCATTTTATAGGTCGTTTCCTTGTATATCTCTTATACCATAGTTTCATGAATGAGGCTTACTCGAGGATTGACTGACAAATTGTTAATCTCATACATATAGTATTATAACTTTTATATATATATATATATATATATATATATATATATATATATATAATTAACTTTTAATCAATATCTTAATAGATGAAATAACAATTACGATCTAATAATTATCCTACAATTCGAAAAAGCCAAGTAAATTTCAAAACTCTATTGCATCCAAAGGCGCGCTACGCCCTGCAATTGACATGTTTTTTTTTTTTTTGTTTTTTCAAGTACTAATTTCCAGTTTCATATATGCACAATAATATAAAATCTTATACTATGATACCACTAATGGGGTTTGTAGGTTAAAAACAAGAATATTTACGCATTGGAATCATAATCATATTATCGGTACAAGCAACCTATGAAATTTTCTCAAGTTATAGCAACATACTTATGATACAAATTTCTAAACTGTGTAAATAGAAAAATACAAAGTTAGCTCGGATACCATTTGAAAAAATTGAATAATGAAAATAACTCTCTTTGAGTCTCCTTTGGAAAGCAAACACCAATACTATGGAAGCCTGTAATGGTTTACACCCAAAACCTTAGAACACTTGAAATTAAGACGAGAGAAGAGTTAAGAAGAGAAATTTAGATTTCTCCTTCATGGAATGGTTAACCATGAATTTAGAGGTAAATATGTTTTATTTATAGCTAGGTGATCCCCATGATAAACACTTATTTGAATTGTCTTTCCTTGTTCAATTATGAACAATTATAATTCAACCTTGGATATTGAATTAATTTCATTTAATCCGAAGTTAATTTCATATTAATTCTGACTTATAATTAATTACTTCCATCCATTTTAATTAATTTATTAATCATATAATAAATTAACAAATAATTTTATCTCTCTTATAGTCAATTCTAGCTATTAAGATTTATTAAGAGTAACCCCAAAAAGACTTTAGTTTTTACCTTGATCAGTTTAGTTATGACATTGGACACCTATTCCAACAAAAACTTCATGAACGGTCCTTGTAGTATGTAAAAGACGGTTTTTTCTCACATGCCTTGCACACGTTTCAGACTTAACGGACCAAAAGTGACGAATTTAGCCATTTGACAATCCATTAAAAGTTTTCAAACCACATGGATCATCCTTGAAGACAACAAAAATTAAGGACCAAACCTGATTTTTTTGGAAACCACATGGACCAGTTTTAGAGATTTGTCATAATAATGAAATATTATAAAAAAAAGTGTAAACATATTAAAAATTATAAGCCAGTTTAAAACATTGTATTAAAATAATAAGCAAAAACTTCATAAATGGTCCCTATGGTATCCTAAAATTTGATGTTGAGTCCCTAAGTTTCAAAAACATCATTGATGGTCTATGTGCTTTCAAAACTTTTAATGTTTAGTCCTTATCGCTCACTCCATCAATATTTTTCTGTTAAGTGAAAGACATTTCCATCATTTTACTACCCCATTGATCATTTATGAGGTTTTCTATTTTTTCTTTAAATGGGAAAAATAAAATTTAATATGCAAGGGGTCCTACCCAATCTCTCTCTCTCTCTATCCCTCTCTCTCTCTGTATTCTTCTTTAAAACGTACAACAAAACACATGTACACCCCCATATCTTCTTATTTTTTTAGTCTCAATACCAGCACCAACAACTGCCTCCACCTTCTGTATCATTATAAAAAAAATCATATTCACGCCTCCATCACGTGCAAACATCATCAACCCATCATCGTCAACTGTGTAGGAATCTGGGGTGTTTGGAGATGGGTTGAACGTGACTAAAGCAAAGGCCTTTTTCCAAAATGTATTTTTTCTCTTAGTATACGCTCACAAAACCAAGTTTACTTATAATAGAAATCAGCCCATTCATTCCATACATGAAGGTATAATGAATGCAAACTCGTTGAAGAAAATATTTGATTCAACCATTTCATCGAACACTTCGTGTACATATAAATTTAGAGTTTAGTGCCAGAAAATTAAGTTTGTGCAAACAGTATTAGATAGTGTTTGAAATCAAATGACAAAGAAAATTAGGAACATACATATCTTTAAATTTATAGCAACTTCATATTGTTTGTTGAGCACCTTAAAAATGAGCATTGTAACGATGATGATTTGGTGCTTCTACTTCTGAAATCGATTGAAAGACTGCTTTTACTATCAAAACCAAATGTAATATATGAAAAAATAAAATGAACATAATAAGAAAACATAACCAAAAGGTAAGCAATCCACCCATCACAAAAACACAGTTTAATCTCTGTTACATCGTGTATTACATTTTGTGCTTCTACTGCTGAAATTGTTAGTCGACACTAACTCCTCCCTTTTCTAACAGTATGTGATGAGCTTTTGTCGGCATCGGAGGATTGAAGGTTTGAGGATGGAAGTTTGATTGGGAGATGTACGTTTGAATGAGAGCAAGATGGATAATTTTTTTTTATTATTAATTTTTTTTTTTGATTTGTAGGTGTATAAGGAAATATATATGAGTTTTGTCCTTTTGGGTTGCAAGTGTATGGTAAGGAAGAATATTAAAGTAAGATAGAGTTATTTCTTGTTATTTCTTGAGAGAGAGAGAGAGAGAGAGAGAGAGAGAGAGAGAGAGAGAGAGAGAGAGAGAGAGAGAGAGAGAGAGAGAGAGAGAGAGAGAGAGAGAGAGAGAGAGAGAGAGAGAGAGAGAGAGGAGAGGAGAGAGGAGAGAGAGAGACGGCACCCCTTGCATATTAAATTTTATTTTTTCTTTTTAAAAAAAAAATAAATAAGAGAAAATATCATAAATGGTCTATGTGGTAATGAAATGATGCTCACTTAACGGACAAATACTAACGAAGTGATCCATAATAACTAAACACTAAAAGTTTTGAAACCATATGGACGGTCCGTGATTTTTTTTAAACTTAGGAACTAAACTTTAGATTTCATTATACCAAACCGACCATTTATGTAGTTTTTTCAAATAATAATAAAATAATTTTATAACTTTTTTATTAATAAGTTTAAAGAAAACTTGTTAATAATTTATAAAAAGTTATAGGTTTTTTTAGAAAAAGGTTCTAAAATAACTTTAAAAGGATTGTATGATTCTTGTAAACAAAAGTTGTACAACTGTACCAACAAAAAATATTACACAAATAAAGTTTAAAACATTTAAAAATATTTCCGTTTAAAAAAAGTTATACGAAAACTATTTGAAAATATAATGTTATTATTATTATTATTATTATTATTATTATTATTATTATTATTATTATTATTATTATTATTATTATTATTAACACTATAGAAAGAAAAGAGATGACCAAATGGTGTCGTTTGTTGTAGCTTGTATGGTCAATGAAGTTAAATATCCTTAAAAGTTTGCAATCTTAAGTTCATTTTTATGATGATGTAATTGTAGAAGTACATTATATTATGTTGAACTCAAAAGTGTTGAGAAGATATTATATTGTATTATATTTTCATTATTATTTGTAAACAATTATAATTGAACGTTTTGTATTTGTATGCAGAAACGATAATTTATTTAAGGGTTTAGGTCATTTTTTGTCATATAACTTTTGATTTTGTGTTTATTTTGTCACTTAAGTGTTTTTAAGTTTTAAAAAGCTATCAAACTTCTGGCTTTATTTTCATTTAATCACTTAACTTTTGGTTTGGTCACATTTAATCACCTAACTTTTAAAATTGTGCTCATTTAGTCACTAAATTTTTAAATTTTTTCAAGAGTTTAGTGACTAAATGAACACAATTTTAAAAGTTAAGTGACTAAATGTGCACAAATTTAAAATTTAAGTGACCAAACCAAATGTTAAGTGACTAAATGAGCACAACATCAAAAGTTTGATGACCTTTTAAAACTTAAAAAGAGTTAAGTGATCAAATGAGCACAAAACTAAAAGTTAAGTGACCAAAAATGACCTAAACCCTTTATTTAAAGTTCTTATTAATTATTTTAGAAGGTTGTAACACACCATTTTTAATATATTTTTAAATTAAATCAATTTCATTATACGAGACTTAAAAATCCCAACAAATGAATTTGGGTTGAAAAAGCCATATCAACATAAAAAAAACCCGTACGCTACATGATTTTGGCAAGTTCGTACTAATGATACATAAAACATAATTCTTCATATTATGTTATATTTTTGGAATATATATATATATATATATATATATATATATATATATATATATATATATATATATATATATATATATATATATATATAGAGAGAGAGAGAGAGAGAGAGAATCAAGATCAAATAAAAAGGAAAATTTTGGTAGAAAGATAAGAAGTTTTTTTTTTTTACATATTTTTTTAGCGAACATACAAAATGAATCATTAGATGATTCAAAGGTAAGATGATTCACAAGAAAAAATTCCCAAAAAAACATCTTCATGATTCATTTTTAAGTAAATTAAGAAAAAATTCATTTTTATGACAATTTTAGAAAATAACAATGAAATCATTGTATAAATGAATCATCGGTGTGTTTTTTTGAGATTTTTTTTGGCGAATCATGTTATTTTTGATTCATCTAGTGATTCATTTCTTTTGTTCGTCACAAAATATGTAGAAAAAAAAACTTCTTACCTTCCTACCAAAAAAAATTTCTTACCGGATATATATATATATATATATATATATATATATATATATATATATATATATATATATATATATATATATATATATATATATATATATATATAATGTTAGGTTAATGTGAGACGACCTAATTTTGTGAAACCGTGAGACGCAATCATAGTCACTCATTTAGTAGATAAAACAAAAACATTCTTAAAGTGCAAAATAATTGAAAATTTTCGAATTTTTTTTCCAATATTATATTCGGAATATATAGTATCCAAAAAAAATAAAGAAATACCAAAAAAAATACAAAAAAAATACATTTTTAACATATTTTAGTAGAATATTTAGAATATTCTACATATCTGGCAAATCTAGTAGAATATTTTTAACATTCTAAAACTCATATTAAAAATATACAGTGTAATATTCTATTAGAATATTTCACGTATTTTTAAAAAATAAAAAATTAATTTTTTTATTATTCTGTTTTAATTTTTTTAGGTAAATAAATTCCGAAAATAATAATTAAAAAAGAATTTTTGGATTTTTCCTTTTATTTTGCATTTTAAAATTATTTTCAGATTTTGTCTCACGGTCTCACAAAATTAGCATTGTTTTAAATGAACCTGAACCTACAAGAGAGAGAGAGAGAGAGAGAGAGAGAGAGAGAAAAAAAATTTAACAAAGAATCATTTTAATTCATAGAACCAATGAACCATTATTTTTCAAGTTTTAGATCTTATTATTTATCGAAAAAAAAATTCTAAAATTATTTAAATTGATAACTTTTTATCTCTTCTTTCCATTGATAAATTTAATAATTTTTTTTATATGTTCAGATTTACATTGTGAATTTGCACTATAAATCATTAATTTGCATAAATTCACAGTGTGAATCTGCACATATTTTATAGGGTAAATCTGTATATATTCACAATGTGAATTTAAACATATCAATATTTTATTTGAATCAAATTTGATGTCAATGGATTGGTGATAAAAAGTTATAAATACCTATATTTTTAGGGTTTTTTTTTCTTTTTTTAATGAAAAATTTGTTATAAAAGTTGAAAAAAGATTGGTTCCTTTATTCTAAGGTTTAAAATGGTTCGTTGTTGATATATATATATATATATATATATATATATATATATATATATATATATATATATATATATATATAAAATACAATTTATTTGACATTTTAGTCTATTATATTATATCATTATACACGTTTCTTCCAACATTTAGGGTATATTTAGCAAAACCTATTGGAAACTTAAAGTTCTAGTGTTTATTTTCGGATTTCTGGTTTGAAGGCAAACAAAGACGAACTTGAAAACTTGCGGTGACACGAGTGGTGGAGTAAGTTAGTCAATGATAAGGAGGGGAGGATAACGGAGCAAGCACTGTTAAAACTATTCACACACACACAGAGGTGCAGGCGTTGTAATTTTTTTTTATTTTTTTTACTAAAATTGGTTTAAAAGATACAAAATAAAGTCGAAAAATAAATTAAAATCAATTTATATGTGCCAAGGACAGATAAAAAAATATAAGGACAATAATAATAGAAAAAGAGAATAAGGACCAAACTCATGACAATTTGTTAATCGCAAGTACCATTTATGTAATTTCTTCACATACTAGGCAGAGTGTGGGCTTGGGGTGGGGTGGGGTGGGGGGAGGGGTAGAGGAAAGAAGGAATAGGTTGGAGGGTACCCTGGTTTAAGGCCTGTCGTTATTGCTTAATGATAAGTAGCTGGTGCGGGGCCAGTCCCAGGGTCAACCTGGTGTGGAATTGTATACTGCCCCACTACCTACAAAATAGACGATGTGATAGAACCAAAATAGAAAAATAAAAAGAAAATCATAAAGCTTTTGGTCCCCTTCTCTTATAATATATCAAATTCTTTCTGTCTCCCATGAAAACGTAATATAACTATATTTAGTTTATTATTGAACAACACTATTATTTGTTTTTAGAATTTTGTTTGGTTTAAAAAAGAATTTCGACACAATTTGTTTCTACCCATTTCCTATAAATATATACATTATCATATGTTTATCTTAGCTTCTAATTCAATATGCTTACTTGTTATATTATATTGAATAATTATTTTTAAAGGGTGAATATTTTATTAATTACTAGCAAGATGCTAAAAATGCCCAAAGATAAAAACTACGTATAGAATTACAATGTAAATGCAAAAGTGGAGGAAAACAGTAAGTTGTCTAATCTAAATTGTTGAGTTTTGCCAAGTATTTAAACCATATGTATATATCGCCTTTAAGTCTTCCAAAATTAGTCACAGAAGAACATATGTTTTCGAATACTTCTTCGTTCTTGTATTTCCTTCATGAGTAACCAGAATAATGTGATAAATATGGCATGCATAAGTTCCTTTTCCGCTTCAGTTTTCCCCTATATGCTTTGTTCCATTTAGAGTTTCTGTTACATTGACTAGATTCGAAATGTCAAATCCACATCAGTTACAAATTAAATGGCATATTGTAAATGCAAAATGCAGGTCACTTAAAGATGGTTTGTTGACTCCTTGGTTGATTATACAGATGAAATATGTAAGAATGTCACATTATACCTTCTATTCGAGAGTTAATATGTATGAAAATTTCCCTTACACATTACACCAAGTAAAACACTTAAGAATCCATATTAATGATATGCCCACTGAAACAACAAGTTGGTGATACTGCTAATAAATGCATAGACGTATTGGACTACATACAATATAAAATCTAAAAGCTTAAGAGATAAAAATTAAATGAAAGGGTTAGTTTGCTATTCATTTACATATGATGGTTTGATTAGAAACTATTACAAAGAGAATTAATATGCAATTAAGCAGAATTTTGAATTTGGAAGATAATTATAAGGGAAATTAACTAAAGTAACCAATATTGTACCGAACCGGATCTTCTATACATCTTATCTAAGAGATTTATCATAGTTTTCTTACAAATTGTGGAATTCTACTCTAATTAAAACACTTTACATCCCATGACAAATCACTGAGTTTACAATAAAATCTTTACATACATACAATGAACAACAAGGAATGTAATAATTGCAACGTACTATCTTTTTCTTCCTTGTGCTCATGTCTTCCCTTCTGGTACAATGGCTGCTACAACCTGAACCTGCAAAACATAAACATCTATGCAATATCAAACACAACGGGTCCGGTGATTTATTCTTCTTTCTTTCCTTCTCTTTCCTATGCTCTATCGTTCTCTTTCTTTCATAGTGTACACTGGTATCATTTTCCTCTTCCATCTGTCTCTTTCTCTTCTCTATTCTTACTTTCTACTCTTTCTCTTAAGCTTCTTAACATACTCTTTCAAAATACACTTCCATTAGCCTCTTAAACATTCTCTTCGCATACTCTACTCTTAGCCTCTTAACATGCTCTTCTCATACTTTGTACATACTCTATCTCTTTCTCTGTCTCTATTGCTTCACATCTCTATCTCTTCTCTTAGGAACTTAACAGACTCTTATATATTATACTTTGACTCTTCTCTATTCTTATCGTATCCTTTTAACAGACTCTTCTCATATAGACCAAGCAATCTCATCTCATTCTCTGCTCTAAGGGAACAACATCCCATTTTCATTACTGGGCATGCACACCTAGTCTTACCCCTCTCTTTTATGATCCCTCATGGATCCTTATTCTTTCTTCTTACTCTTGAACCCTCCACGAATCTCTTCTCTTAACCCTTTACGTGTTATCTTTAAGTTCTTATAAAGAACTCCTTTATCTTGTTCATCTCAAGGAACCTTTCTCTATTCTCTTTAACTATATACTATCTAGATACTCATTCGAATCATCTATCTACATCCCCAAAAGGGACCCTCTATCTATTTTCCCCCAAGAACCTGTCTTCTAATTCCCATAGGAATCATAATCTTTGTCCCCTTAGGAACCTTTACTCTATTCCTGAAGGAATCTTAATCTTTGACCCCATAGGAACCTACTCTTAGCTCCGAAGGATCTTCTATCACTTGTTCCCAAAGGAACCATATTCTTGTCCATGAAGGAACCTTACTCTTTTCCCGTAGGAACCATACTCTTATTCCCGTAGGAGTCTTACTCTTCTACCCGTGGAGACTATACTCTAATTCCCAATGAAATATTAATCTTGTCCCCGTAGAGACCATACTGTAACACCCGTAGATCCGAGCTAGTCAATTTAGAGACGATAAGCATCAAAAATGACTTTTTGATGGAATATTATTTAGAAGGATCTTAACTAAGTTATATTATATGTTACAAGGATTCCGTACATATAAAGAGCGCCGGAATCCGAGTTATAATGAAGAAGTTATGACCTGTCGAAGTTTCGCGACAGAATCGGCACGACACAGCGCGACGTAAATAGTGAATTTACGTTAGAGCGATATTTATCCAAAACAATCTAAATGAGAATTGAAGATCTCATCGATATTAGTGCAACGACGGAAAGATGGACGAAAACGGACGTCAGACGAAGGAGTTATGAGTTTATAATAGAGTTTTCTTGTCCCGGCCTACTAAAAATAATATATAAATAATATAATTATAATATATTAAAAATAAATTCAAAACTAGCCAATGGAGTCTAAACGAGAGTTGTAGAGCATAATCTCACCTTCGCGTCGATATAAAGAACGTCGAAAACGGAGTTCGTATGCGAAAGTTATGAATTTCTGAAGTTCGGGGCGCGAAACCCCAAATCTGTCAGATACCACGACATGGCAAGCAGTGCCACGACGTGGCCAGTCTTCTAACACCTCCGGGAGTCCCCCAGATGCAACTTGCGATGACTATGGAGATGGGATAGTTGGTGACTATGGAGTTAGCGCCTATTCTATAAGCCTTGGTGACTATGGAGTTAGCGCCTACTGTTAGATAAACCTTGGTGACTATGGAGTTAGCACCTATTGTATAAGCCTTGGCGACTATGGAGTTAGCGCCTATTGTATAAGCCTTGGCGACTATGGAGTTAGCATCTATTGTATAAGCCTTGGTGACTATGGAGTTAGCGCCTATTGTATAAACCTTAGCGACTATGGAGTTAGCGCCTATTGTATAAACCTTGGTGACTATGGAGTTAGTGCCTACTGTTAGATAAACCTTGGTGACTATGGAGTCAGCGCCTACTGTTAAGTGAACCTTGGTGACTTTGGAGTTAGCGCCTGATAGCTATGGATTTAGTACCTGATAGATAAATTTTGGCAGCAATGGAATTCATGCCGATTCCTTAGGTAAATCCTTAGGAATGAATGGATAAAGGATAGTTGATTCTTAGGGTAAAACCTTAAGAAATAAAGAGGATAATGGGGATGAGTAATTGGGTTGATTGTTTGATAATTGAATATAATAAATGTATTATTATGGGTTGAAAACCCTATATGCTCACCAGGCTCCCAGGCCTGACCCACTCAGTTTTCTTTGCATTACAGGTAATGACACAAGGGTATAAGTTGATGGACTTGACGAGAGATTTTGGATTATAGATCAGTAGTTATAAATAATTGTTGTAAGGTCTATTTTGTTCTGTTTAGGCTTTTGGTCTGTATTGAACATGACATCCCGAGATTTTGTTATATAATGAAAATACATTTCTTTAAAGAAATGCTTTGATAAACTCTTATCATATTTTGTTTTGGGAACAAATTCCGCAACCGTTTTCTTTAAACGATCACTCTGATTTATAAAAGAAAGCATAAACAAATCGGTCTTTTCTGGTCGAGAAATTGGGGATGTCACACATACTCTTATTCTTGTAGGAAACTTACTTTTGTCCTTGTAGAAACAAAACTCTTTTTATTGAAGGAATCTTCTATCTTTTGTCCCCGTATGAACCTTACTCTTGTCCCCGTAGGAACCTTTTATCTATTTCTCTTCTAGTTATTAACTCATTAAGTACTTAATATTTATCTATGTCTAGTATAATATAGCATTTTATAATACGAATGGTAGCTAGATATACTTACATGTTCTATGATTATATCACATATAATGATCTACTATATCTATCTACTTTCTCTTAGGTACATATAATCTTATCCATTCTTTATATACTTGTAAGGGTATTACTCATAATAACCTTTTTCATTTTTACCTATTTATATACACTTTGGTTATATATATATATATATATATATATATATATATATATATATATAACCTTATCTTTCCATCATGTTTGTCCTGCTAAGATATATGACTCTATCATACATAAACGTACATACGTATATACATATAACGTATAAATTCACTTAAGAGAGAGAGAGAGAGAGAGAAAGAAAGAGAGAGAGAGAGAGATAGAGAGAGAGAGAGAGAGAATGTGTATGTGTGATTAATAACTCACCTTATCAGTTAGTTAGGACTAATTGTCTTACTTTGGCTCCTCTTTCAATTGATGCATCTAGATCCATCCTTCTTGCTCTTGTACCTAATCATACATACATACAAGTTCTTAATACTTGTCTTGGCCTATTAAGAGCTTAATGGATCTTAAGATCAAAATCACCAGTTAATATATCAAATTTCTATCTTTTCATTCTCTATCTCTAATCTCATATAATTGATGAATTAAGCATCCTATAATGCCTAATTAACTAGAATATACTCTAATACATCTATTCATAACCGCATTAGTTAGGGTTTCAACCCCTAACTTCTCATACATGGATTCCACCATGGAAATAACTTACTAAGACTGATTAATTATTCTAGACACTATCAGTAGCATTGTACTTAATATATAGACTAATGAAGTCAATCGATCTAATCAATTCATCAAAACACCATTAATCCGTAACTAGCTTAATTAAGTAGAATATGAATATGTCATGCACTTTGCACCTCCAATCCAATCCATAAACACCAAAAATTTCCTCTTAATCGCCTCCATTCCTTAGAATCATCGGAGCTTAACTCCTAAGGATTAGAGGTGTAAAATGGCAAGGATTATGTAACATCCATAAAAGCCACAACAAATTTAAACTTTTTAAAACAACCCCAAATCATAGAATGTTTACAAAATCATTGTTTTCAAAGTGTTGTTCCATATCAGACTATCCCACATATCCAAAAGTACATATAACAGAGGATGTGTACGGTCACGCCTTCGACTTCACGCGATCATCAGAAGTACCGAAAACAATAACTAAAAACCATAAGCCAAAGCTTAGTGAGTTCCCCCAAAGTACCAACACACAAACAAATAACATAGACAAAAACATGTCCGGTCCAATCAACCATCAGGTTACAATACCCAGGCCCAGTCATCATCCGGGTCCAGCCATCCTTGGGATGGATTACCCTAGTTGGAATGCCAATATACAATGGGTCCACTCAGTCATCGTATTGGAATACCCTCAAGCCCTCAGAACGAGTCTGGCATGCCAACCAGCCCTCAACTCATATCTTGAATGCTCTCAAGCCCTCAGTATGAGTCTGGCATGCTAACCGGCCTTCAACTCATATTTGGAATGCTACCGGGTTTGTTGGCTACAACACAAAGCAACAACCTCTACCCACCACAATATGTCGACATATACGAGATAACAAACATATACATATAATCATGAAGACAAAATCACATGTAGTCCTACAGATCTACCAGATTAAGCATATCGACAACTAGCATATAATCATGTAGGTCTATTCCATACTCAGCATATCAATTTATACCAGGATATCTGTAACGCCCCGTCTCTGGTATGTTGCTTTCGTGGCATTTATTTAGAAGTTTTATTGAGGGACTCGGCGAGTCTATGGCCTGACTCGTCGAGTAGGGTCGAGTTTTCGTGCACGTGTTAGTTGGCGACTCGGCGAGTCCATATTTGGGACTCGGCAAGTCTGCCTGTCTGGAAGAAACCCTAAATCCTCGGGTTGCTCACTATTTAAGCAATGCTTTGTGCCCCAAACCCGCCTCCTTCACCCTCAGAGAGCTGTGAGAAAACCCTAATCCATCCCCTATTTGCTTTAAGTGCTTTTGTGTGGATTTTGAAGGCTTGAAGAAGAAGAAGAAAGGAGCAAAGAGAAGAGGTGTGGAGCAAAGATCCAAGGGCAAAATCAGAGTTCATTGAGGTATTTCTCGGATTCCTTTTGTTTTATGCTTTAGATCTTCATTAGAACTCTTCTAGGACTAGTTTGATGCATTTTCTAAGCCCTATAGTTGTATGGGTGCCTTTTTGGGACGAGATATCCCTAGATCTGTTCACTTAGGAGTTGTTGAGCCCGGATCTATTGCCTTTTTGGAGATGCCTTGCATAAGAACCCTAGATCTAGCCTTTATTATGCTTTTTGAGCCTTATTATCTTCTTGGTCGCTGTTGGGCACGTAAAGATAGAATCTTTACATGCTAATCGAGTTAAGGAAGCCCAGATCTATAAGTTTCAGTCGCTGGATTCAAGCAGAATCGAGTTTAGAGTAGCTGCATGGCTATGACTCGGCGAGTCGGAAGAACGACTCGGCGAGTCAAGTCGCGAGTCCCGTTTTTCCCCTTTTTGAGTGATGACGAGTGGAAGCCTGTGAGTAGTAGAGTGGACTCAGTGAGTTGGAGAGCAGACTCGGTAATGGAGGGACTCGACGAGTTGTTCATACAACTCGGCGAGTCCAAGCAATCTTCTTAGCTTAAGAACAACTCGTCGAGTTGTTCATATGACTCGGCGAGTCGGATGAAGATTGTCTGAGTTCTTGGATTGAGAGAGTACTCGTCGATTCGATGCCATACTCGACGAGTAGCCACGAGTAAGGTTGAGAAGTGAGACTAGAGACTCGGCGAGTTGGCGGCCCAACTCGGCGAGTCAGGTCAATTGTGGGTTGACTTTGACCGAGAGAGTTTTCTTTGACCAAGGGTAAAAGAGTCATTTTACCCCAGTGCAGTGTTTAGCATTTAATTGAGTGTCTTTATAGACTTGTAGCCGGGGAGATACCGGAGCAGCAGCAGTTAGCTTCCAGAGCCATTCACACAGCAGCCAGTTCACGAGGTGAGTCTCCTTTCAGTAGGAACGGGTCTACGGCCACAATGCCGGCCCGTTTAGTTAGTAGTAGTCCCGGACTTTGGTCTGATGCAGTAGTTAGAGTGCTTGATGTCTTTGTGATTCAAGCATGTTTGTGTTATGTGTTCCGGACTCTGTTCCGATGCAGTATGCAATATATGTGATTATAATAGTTGATATGTGTTATGCTATGCCATGATCAGCTAGTTCTGGACTTCGGTCCGATGCAGGGGACAAGGTCCCAGTTAGTTCTGGACTTCGGTCCGATGCAGTCAGTTCCGGACTTCGGTCTGATGCAGTCAGTACCGGACTTTGGTCTGATGCAGTCAATTCCGGACTTCGGTCCGATGCAATTAGTTCCGGACTCTGGTCTGATGCAGGGGACAAGGTCCCAGTCAGTTCCGGACTTCGGTCCGATGCAGCTAGTTCCAGACTTCGGTCTGATGCAGTGGGTAAGGCCCAGTATGTACTTTATATGTATTGTATGGTATGTGGTAGTTTGGGGGAGCTCACTAAGCTTCGTGCTTACAGTTTTAGTTTTGGTTTCAGGTACTTCCGCAAGCAAAGGGAAGAGCTCGGGATGATGGCATCGCACACACCAGAACTTCAGTTTTGTCCTAGGAGTTGATTTAGTTTTCTTGATATGTTTGGATAACAGTTGTGATATAGTTTTTCTCACAGTATTTTATTATGGTTTTCGAAACACGCAGCATATGGTTTTGTTATGTGATACTCAGTCTCGTGGTTTTGTTATAATAAAAATCGAAATTTTTGGGTGGTATTTTTGGGTTGTTGCAAGTTGGTATCAGAGCTCTGGTTTGAGGGATTCGGATACACCTCCGGGTGCATCTGAACTCAAACTAAGGGAAAGATAAAAAGATTTTCAAAAAGAAAAATGTTTTCGAATGAAATTTTGAAAAGCACTTAGAAAGAAAAGAATTTTTAAACAAGATAAGGGTGTGGTGCATGCTATCAGCCGAGCTCAAGTAAGTACTCCCAAATTACCAATACAGGTTTATTATTATGATTAATTGTTCCAGTAGAACAGCATGCTAGTATAGGACTAAGGATCTAGGAGGATGCCTTATGTGCCTGCTATATGTGTTACAGCTTTATGAGAATTGCATGCTAGTATTGAGTAGACAGCAGTAGGATAGCCTGTTTAGGTTATGCATGGTAGCGCGAGCTTAGCATTGTATGCTAGAGTAGCTTCTCGTTATGAGAATAGTTTTGCCTGAGTATGTTTCCTTTATCCGAATGCTGCTTGCTTTGTGCTTTGTGGGACTCTGAGTGGTGGGAGTTAGCCATTAGGTGAATACGTCACGTCACATGTGATCAGGGTTGATAAATCTCAGAGTGCTGGATTTGGCCCTATTGCGCACCTCTTTTCTGAGTCCAACCATTGTAGGGACGAGTCTTTTACTCGAAGGATTATCCGAGCCTCATTGCATGTGATGGTATTCAGGTGGTGACTAATTAGCATTTACAAGGAGGCCTTCAGCAGCTGAGGACTGGTTTGAGTGGAGTCAGAGATTTCCCTAGGGCAAGCCTAGGATGAGAGTAGCAGAGATCAGTAGTAGTAGAAGTGACTTGGTGGAGTCAAGGCAGTTCTTGAGGAAAGTATGGATAGATGTGGAAGGTAGTATGGGCCCGTACTACTGAAAGCAGAGGATCCGTACTCGAATCAAGGAAGGCCGAGACAAGACCAAGAAGCTAGTAGTAGTATCAATGATCCCTTGAGATATCTCAGTTTTCTGATGTTGTTATGATGTGTTTCAGAATGGTGGTTTTGCGTCCGAGGACAGCAGCCGGCAGTGGAGGTGCCGGGGAGGGATCAGGACCAGGCTCGGGGGACGAGCGCATGGATGAGCAGACCAGAGAGTTTCTTTCTTCAGAGATTACTCGTATCATTTTAGAGCAGACTCCTGTGATCTTCGGTTCGATCAAGGAGGGTATCCTAGAGCTGATGGATGAGAGATTGGGCACCTTCCGTGCTGAGGTGGCGGCCATGATGGGGTCGCGTGCACTTACATTCAGGGAGTTCAGGGCATGTGGAGCTCCAGACTATCATGGGGCGCGGGACCCTATAGTGAGTACTAGATGGTTGGCGGATGTGGCCAACGCATTCCGCACTAGCAGGTGTCCCGAGAGGGACAAGATCAGATTGGCTTCCTGTCTTCTGAAGGACAGGGCACGGGATTGGTGGGAGGAGGTCGGACATACCATTGGAGATGATGCAGCGTTGGATGCCATGACCTAGGCTGATTTCTCTACCAGGTTCAGGGCGGAGTTTGCACCAGTTATTGAGGTGCAACAGTTAGCCAGAGAGTTTCAGGACCTCACCCAGACTACAGAGACCGTGGCGGAGATCACCGCCAAGTTCAGGGAGAGGGCTCTTCTTGTTCCTCAGTATGCGGCCGATGAGGAAATGAAGAAGGCCCGTTATCATGAGATATTGCGGAGCGATATCCATCAGTTTGTGAGCCGGTCCAACTGTAAAACGCTGGATGACATGATTGCTAGGGCTCGGGAGAGAGAGATTGACCTCGAGATGGAGAAGAAGAGGAAACCGGAGGTGGTTTCGGGTACAGGCAGTTCGGGCAAAAAGCCCAAGGTTTCTGATCACAGATCCAGGAGTCAGCAGAGCCACGGTCGATGTGGCAAGTGTGGGAGATTGCACGATGGGGTGTGCAAGGCAGGGAGTTTCGGTTGCTACAAGTGCGGTCGGACTGGGCATTTGAGCAGGGATTGTACGGCCCCTGCTACTGCCGTTGCAGTATCAGATCTGATTTGCTTTCAGTGCAATCAGAGGGGACATAAAAAGTCCTAGTGTCCGGGTTTAGCTGCAGTAGGGAAGGTGGCTGCACCTGCCCCTGCTACTTTGAGGATTATAGATGGCCGACAGGGCCGAGCCGAGACGCCAGTGGCGAAGAGTAGGGCGTTTCAGATGACAGCAGAGGAGGCGCGAGCGACTCCTGATGTGGTGACGGGTATGTATCTTCCCTTCATCTCTTTATTATTATTGATTGATTATTGCTTATGATTGTATGTTTTATATAGGGTCGTTCTCTATGAACGGCATTTCTGCTATGGTATTATTCGATTCGGGGGCTACCCGATCATTCGTATCGCTTGCGCTTAGCAAGAGATTTAGCAGAGCTCCAGGGGAGCTGGATTGTCCATTAGAGGTTGAGATAGCAGATGACAGGACCGTGAGGGTCGGCAGAGTGCATAGAGGGTGTTCTCTTTAGTTGTTTGATGAGCAGTTTTCGATGGACCTGGTTCCTATTCCTCTGCGAGGGAATAAGGTTATTGTGGGCATGGATTGGCTAAGCCCCAATGGGGCGGTGATTGATTGTGAGATTCAGCTAGTGAGGATTCGCACTCCCAGTGGGGGAGAGTTAGTGATTCAGGGCGAGAGGCCACAGCGCGGACCGACCTTTTGTTCCGCCGCAAGGGCGAGGCGCTATTTTCAGCAGGGTTGCGCTGGTTATGTAGCTTATGTCTTGGATGCCCGGGAGAAGGGCAAGGCGACAGTTGATGATGTTCCGATAGTGCGAGACTTCCCAGATGTATTTCCCGAGGATTTACCGGGAATACCTCCTGAGAGGCAGGTTGAGTTTGGGATCGACCTGATTCCTGGTGCGGCTCCGATAGCCAAGGCACCGTATCGCCTAGCTCCCCCTGAGATGCAGGAGTTGTCTACGCAGCTGCAGGAGCTGCTAGACAAGGGTTTCATTCGGCCGAGCAGTTCGCCTTGGGGAGCGCCGATCCTGTTTGTAAGGAAGAAGGATGGGTCGCATCGTATGTGTATAGATTACCGGGAGTTGAATAAGGTGACGGTGAAGAACCGTTACCCACTTCCGAGGACAGATGATTTGTTTGACCAGCTTCAGGGAGCGTCTTGGTTCTCCAAGATCGATCTACGCTTCGGGTATCATCAGATGCGGGTTAGGGATGAGGATGTGCAGAAGACTGCTTTCAGGACCAGGTATGGTCATTATGAGTTTGTGGTGATGCCATTTGGGATCACCAATGCCCCAGCCGCATTCATGGATCTCATGAATCGCGTGTGTAGGCCGATGCTGGATCGGTCAGTGATAGTATTTATAGATGATATCTTGGTATATTCCAAGACACAGGAGCAGCACGAGGAGCACCTGAGGGAGGTGCTGGTAGTTTTGAGGAGGGAGAGACTTTTCGCAAAGTTCTCCAAGTGTGAGTTCTGGTTGCGCGAGGTGCAGTTCCTTGGTCACCTCGTCAACCAGAAGGGTATTTTGGTGGATCCGGCCAAGATAGAGGCCGTGATGCAATGGGAGGTCCCGAAGTCTCCATCTGAGATTCGGAGCTTCCTAGGGCTGGCAGGGTATTACCGGATATTCATTCAGGATTTCTCCAAGATAGCAGTGCCGCTCACCCGACTGACCAAGAAGTCGGTGGTATTTCGTTGGGGGCCCGAGCAGCAGGCAGCGTTCGAGACCCTCAGGCAGAGATTGTGCGAGGCTCCAATCTTTACCTTGCCAGAGGGAGTAGAGGACTTCGTAGTCTACTGTGATGCCTCAATCACAGGTATGGGAGCAGTGTTGATGCAGCGAGGCCATGTGATAGCTTACGCCTCGAGGTAGTTGAAGCCTCACGAGGCTAACTATCCTACCCATGATTTAGAGCTGGGGGCGGTTGTGTTTGCCCTCAAGATTTGGAGGCATTATCTTTATGGGGTCCGTTGTACTATCTACACGGATCACAAGAGTTTGAGGTACCTTAAGGATCAGCCGAGTCTGAACATGAGACAGAGGAGGTGGTTGGATGTGCTGAAGGATTATGATTGTGAGATCCTTTACCATCCAGGGAAGGCCAACGTGGTGGCCGACGCCCTAAGCCGCAAAGTGTCGGCAGCCCCTATCAGAGATTTGTGTTTGAGGATGACAGTGATTACTCCGTTGTTGGAACGGATCAGGGAGGCTCAGGTTGAGGGCCTCAAGGAGGAGAGGCAAAAGTGTGAAAGGATAGTGGGCCGAGTAGCTTCGTTTGATTATGACAGTCGGGGATTGCTGACACTTCATGGGAGAGTGTGGGTACCGTACTGGGGAGGAGTACGGCAGGTGTTGATGGACGAGGCTCATAAGTCTCGATTTTCTATCCATCCAGGGGCGACGAAGATGTATAGAGATCTTCGACCCGATTATTGGTGGCCCTGCATGAAGCGGGATGTCGCTTGGTATGTGGAGAGGTGCCTGACCTGCAGGAAGGTCAAGGCAGAGCACCAGAGGCCTCACGGAAAAATGCATCCGTTAGACATTCCCGTGTGGAAATGGGAGGACATCACCATGGATTTTGTCACCAAGCTTCCCAGGACCGCACGAGGAGTAGATTCGATATGGGTAGTAGTGCATCGGTTGACGAAGAGTGCTCATTTTATCCCGATTCAGGAGAGTATATCGGCAGAAAAGTTAGCCGATATCTATGTGCGTGAGATCGTGGCACGTCATGGAGTGCCGGTATCGGTGGTGTCAAACCGAGATGTCCGTTTTACATCCAGATTCTGGAAGCGGTTTCACGACGAGATGGGTACTCGTCTTCATTTCAGCACCGCTTTCCACCCTCAGACAGACGGGCAGAGCGAGAGGACGATTCAGACCCTCGAGGACATGCTCAGGGCATGTGTTATAGACTTCGGTGGTAGTTGGGATACGTATCTTCCGTTAGCGGAATTTTCGTATAACAACAGTTATCATGCGAGCATTGATCGACCTCCCTTTGAGATGCTTTATGGGAGGAAGTGTAGGACCCTGATTTGTTGGGGCGAGGTCGGTCAGCGAGTCGTTGGGAGCACAGAGGTGGTGCTCAAGACGACCGAGTTGATTCAGCAGGTCCATAGTAGACTGCAGACTGCGCAAAGTCGGCAAAAGATCTACGCCGACAGGAGGCGTTCAGATTTGGAATTCCGGGTGGGCGATATGGTCCTCCTGAACGTCTCACCCTGGAAGGGTGTCATCAGGTTTCGGAAGAGGGGCAAGCTGGGCCCCAGGTTTATTGGTCCCTTCAGGGTTTTGGCCCGAGTGGGTCGGGTTGCGTATCGGTTGGATCTTCCTGTAGAGCTTAGCCAGATCCACAACACTTTCCATGTGTCTCAGTTGAGGAAGTGTTTGGTGGATGAGTCAGCAGTTGTTCCCCTAGAGGATATTCAGGTTGATAGCAGCCTGAACTATATTGAGAGGCCGGTCGCGATTCTGGACCGGAAGACAAAGACCTTGAGGAACAAGGCAATTCTGTTAGTGAAGGTGCAGTGGCAGCACCGGAAGGGGTCTGAGTGGACGTGGGAGCCTGAGGAAGAAATGAGAGAGCACTACCCGGAGTTATTTGCAGATTCAGTCGCAGCAGACTTCGAGGACGAAGTCTGAGACAAGTGGGGGAGAATTGTAACGCCCCGTCTCTGGTATGTTGCTTTCGTGGCATTTATTTAGAAGTTTTATTGAGGGACTCGGCGAGTCTATGGCCTGACTCGTCGAGTAGGGTCGAGTTTTCGTGCACGTGTTAGTTGGCGACTCGGCGAGTCCATATTCGGGACTCGGCGAGTCTGCATGTCTGGAAGAAACCCTAAATCCTCGGGTTGCTCACTATTTAAGCAATGCTTTGTACCCCAAACCCGCCTCCTTCACCCTCAGAGAGCTGTGAGAAAACCCTAATCCATCCCTTATTTTCTTTAAGTGCTTTTGTGTGGATTTTGAAGGCTTGAAGAAGAAGAAGAAGAAAGTAGCAAAGAGAAGAGGTGTGGAGCAAAGATCCAAGGGCAAAATCAGAGTTCATTGAGGTATTTCTCGGATTCCTTCTGTTTTATGCTTTAGATCTTCATTAGAACTCTTCTAGGACTAGTTTGATGCATTTTCTAAGCCCTATAGTTGTATGGGTGCCTTTTTAGGACGAGATATCCCTAGATCTGTTCACTTAGGAGTTGTAGAGCCCGGATCTATTTCCTTTTTCGAGATGCCTTGCATAAGAACCCTAGATCTAGCCTTTATTATGCTTTTTGAGCCTTATTATCTTCTTGGTCACTGTTGGGCACGTAAAGATAGAATCTTTACGTGCTAATCGAGTTAAGGAAGACCAGATCTATAAGTTTCAGCCGCTGGATTCAAGCAGAATCGAGTTTAGAGTAGCTGCATGGCTATGACTCGGCGAGTCGGAAGAACGACTCGGCGAGTCAAGTCGCGAGTCCTGTTTTTCCCCTTTTTGAGTGATGACGAGTGGAAGCCTGTGAGTAGTAGAGTGGACTCAGTGAGTTGGAGAGCATACTCAGTAATGGAGGGACTCGACGAGTTGTTCATACAACTCGGCGAGTCCAAGGCAATCTTCTTAGCTCAAGAACAACTCGTCGAGTTGTTCATATGACTCGACGAGTCGGATGAAGATTGTCTGAGTTCTTGGATTGAGAGAGTACTCGTCGAGTCGAAGCCATACTCGACGAGTAGCCACGAGTAAGGTTGAGAAGTAAGACTAGAGACTCGGCGAGTTGGCGGCCCAACTCGGCGAGTCAGGTCAATTGTGGGTTGACTTTGACCAAGAGAGTTTTCTTTGACCAAGGGTAAAAGAGTCATTTTACCCCAGTGCAGTGTTTAGCATTTGATTGAGTGTGTTTATGGACTTGTAGTCGGGGAGATACCGGAGCAGCAGCAGTTAGCTTCCAGAGCCATTCACACAGCAACCAGTTCACGAGGTGAGTCTCCTTTCAGTAGGAACGGGTCTACGACCACAATGCCGGCCCGTTTAGTTAGCAGTAGTCCCGGACTTTGGTCCGATGCAGTAGTTAGAGTGCTTGATGTCTTTGTGATTCAAGCATGTTTGTGTTATGTGTTCTGGACTCTGTTCCGATGCAGTATGCAGTATATGTGATTATAATAGTTGATATGTGTTATGCTATGCCATGATCAGCCAGTTCTGGACTTCGGTCCGATGCAGGGGACAAGGTCCCAGTCAGTTCCGGACTTCGGTCCGATGCAGCTAGTTCCAGACTTCGGTCTGATGCAGTGGGCAAGGCCCAGTATGTGCGTTATATGTATTGTATGGTATGTGGTAGTTTGGGGGAGCTCACTAAGCTTCGTGCTTACAGTTTCAGTTTTGGTTTCAGGTACTTCCGCAAGCAAAGGGAAGAGCTGGGGATGATGGCATCGCACATACCACAGCTTCAGTTTTGTCCTGGGAGTTGATTTAGCTTTCTTGATATGTTTGGATAACAGTTGTGATACAATTTTTCTCACAGTATTTTATTATGGTTTTCGAAACATGCAGCATATGGTTTTGTTATGTGATACTCAGTCTCGTGGTTTTGTTATAATAAAAATCGAAATTTTTGGGTGGTATTTTTGGGTTGTTGCAATATCAATCCAATGGTCCGACCTTGGTGCCTTTAACCCGTAAGTATAGTGAGGAAAACTCACCTTACAGTCTGAATAGTAGCTGATGATGCCCCGACTCTACTTGTCTTACTTTGGCTCCTTGGAACCTCCCACCTCATCACGGTCTCCGCTTTGTTCGGATCAATCGATATCTCGTTCTGGTTGACAAGGTGCCCAAGAAACTGCACCTCGCGCAACCAGAACCCACACTTGGAGAAATTAGCATACAAGCTCTCCCTCCTCAAAGTATCCAGAACCTTCTGCAAGTGCTCCTCATGCTGCTCTCGCGTCTTGGAATAAACCAAGGTGTCATCGATGAAAACTATCACAGACCGATCCAATATCGATCTGCACACGCGGTTCATGAGATCCATGAATACGGCAGGAGCATTGGTGAGCCCGAAAGGCATCACCACGAACTCATAGTGCCCATAACGCGTCCGAAACACAGTCTTGTGCACATCCTCCTCTCTGACCCTCATCTGATGATATCTTGAACGCAGGTCAATCTTGTAGAACCAATACACTCCCTGTAGCTGGTCAAAGAGGTCATCAATCCTCAGGAGTGGGTAACGATTCTTCACTATTACCTTATTCAGCTCCCGATAGTCTATACACATCTGATGCGACCCGTCCTTCTTCTTCACAAACAGAATTGGGGATCCCCAGGGTGAATGCTCGGTCTAATGAATCCCTTGTCTAACAGCTCCTGCATCTAAGGAGGAGCCAACCGATACAGTGGCTTGGCTATAGGAGCCATACCAGGGACTAGGTCGATCCTGAAGTCTACTTGCCTCTCCGAAGGTATCCCAGGAAACTCCTAGGGGAATACATCCGCAAACTCTCGTACCATGGGCACATCGCCCACCGTCGCCTTACCTGCCTCCCGGGTATCCATAACATAGGCAAAAAATCATGTGCAACCCTCCTGAAGGTAGTGCCTAGATCTCGCTGCTAAACATAAAGATGGTCCTTGTTGTGGCCTCTGACCCTGAATCTCCAGCTCTCCCCCACTTGGGGTCCTGATCCCCACTGACTGTTGCGCGCAGTCAATCACTGTCCCATTGGGGCTTAGCCAATCCATACCAATAATAACCATGTTCCCACGCAAAGTTATGGGAACCAGATCTACCAGGTAACGCTCCTCGAACAACCTCAAGACACAATCTCGGTAGACCTTTGATGCTCGCACGGACCAGTCGTCCGCAATCTCGACCTCTAGAGGGAAACCCAACATTCCCGAAGACTCAAGAAAATTCTTGCTAAGCGTAAGAGATACAAATGATTGGGTAGCACTCGAATCAAACAATACCTGAACTGGGATACCGTTCACATGGAACGATTCTAAATGGAGCACATACATAACATATCAGAATCACAGTGACATAACATAAAAGCATAAGAAAGAAATCGTACCCGTCACCACATCGGGTGCAGCGCGTGCCTCCTCGGCTGTCAACTGAAATGCTCGGCTTCGCACCACTGGAGCCTCTACCTTGGCCTTCCGGCCATCCGTAACCCGTGCTGACGCTGGGGTCGGGCGCCGCCGCTGGCGCTACTGTTGTCACTGCTGTCAATCTAGGGCAGTTGTCCTTCTTATGGAACCTCTGATTGCAATGGAAGCAAATCAGGTATGACATCTGCATTGTGGGGGCGAGGGTATTACAATCCCTGTCAAAGTGCTCTGTCCTGCAGCACTTGTAGCAGCCCGACGATCCCGCTCTACAAGCTCCCTCATGCGGTTTGCCGCATTTCCTGCAATGGCTCTGGCCCGACTCGCCTTTCGACCTAACGTCGGATCCCTTGGGTTTCTTCCCTGAAACCCCTGTCACCTACTCAGTCTCTACTTTCCTCTTCCTGACGTGCTCCAAATCGAGCTCCCTCTCCCGCGCCCTGGCAATCATGGACTCCAGGGCCGGGCAGGTTGAATAGCAGACATGCTCCCGAATATCATCCCTCAACATATCGTGGTAGTGGGTCTTCCTCATCTCCTCATCCCCCACATACTGGGGTACTAACATGGCCCTCTCCCTGAACTTGGCGGTGATCTCCGCAACTATCTCAATCGTCTGCCTCATATCCAAAAACTCCCTGGCCAGCTGCTGAAGCTCCACAGCCGGTGCAAACTCAGCCCTGAATCTAGTCACAAAATTTGACCACGTCATAGCCTCGACGGCTGGGGCTCCCAACGAGTCACCAACCGACTCCCACCAGTCTCTAGCTCTATCCCTCAGATATCCTGCAGCAAAGCGGACCTTCGACCCTTCCGGGCAGAAGCTCGTCCAGTGCGCAGACTCAATGTCTGCAATCCATCTCCTGGCAGCAATGGGGTCCTTCAACCCGTAAAAATCCGGCACACCACTCCCTTTGAAGTCCTTGAAGGACAGTATGCACGTACCCGCATGGCCAGACGCCAAATCGCTCCTGAATGCTTGGAGGCGATCCTCCATCAGCTCGATAATCCCATCCTTGATCGACCCAAAAATAACCAGGGTCGATTCAAGGATACCTCTCGTGATCTCGGACGCGATGAACTCGCGTAGCCCGTCATCAACCTGCTCGGATCCTGCCCCCGAGCCTGATCCTGATCCTGACCCAGATCCTGAGCCTCCTGCTCGTGTGACCACCATACTCAAAATAAAAACGTAAACGTCAAGATCATACATACTCCTGAGAGGCCTCATACACTCTCCCGGTTTCCCGGTTCCATCTCGACCCTCCTTGACTCGAGTACGGATCCTCTTCTTTTAGTAGTACAGGCCCATACTACCTTCCACATCTATCCGTACTCTCCTCAAGGATTTCCTCAACTTCACCAAGTCCCCATACCAATATCCTTTTTCCATCTAATCTCATCCTAGGCTTTCCTAGGGAACCCTCCGACCTACTCTCTGCCATTAGTTGCACTAGGAGTCCCTCCTTCCCTTCCCTAACTAGCTCGCAAATACTGTTACATATCCGCTCACTAGTTAGTTAAAGTTAGTCGAGACCCCCTTAGAACAAAGCAAGCAGCATTCGTGCATTGAGTAACCACATCAGGCATAACCTAATCAGCTTATCCTACCATTGGTTAAACAATCCTAGCATACAACTCATACAACAGGCATTCAAGGCATCCTCCTAGATCCTCGGCCCTAATCTAGCACGCAATTCTCAGAATCATATATCAGGCATACAAGGCATCTTCTTAGATCCTCAACCCTACTCTAGCATGCAATTCTCAGAATCATATATCAGGCATACAAGGCATCCTCCTAGATCCTTAGACATAATCTAGCATACAATTCTCAGAATCATAAATCATACACATAACATAACAAGTATGGGTATCTTGGGGAAAACTTACTTGAGCTCGGCCGGTCGCAAGCATCACACACCTTGTCCTTTCTCAAAATTCTTTAACTTAAAATTTTAGAAATTGTTTTCATTGTGAAAAATCTATTAGTCCCTCAGTTTGAGTCCAGACACTCCCGAGGGTGTGTCCGAATCCCTCAAACCAGGGCTCTGATACTAACTTGTAACATCCCAAAATTTTTAGGCCAATTTTTTTTTAATTAAATGATTTATAAATTAGTTTATCAAAACATTGCCAAGATCATGCCAATACATAAAACCATAATATCATGTCTCAAAACCAAATCATCTTGAAGTAACAAAATATCAAAGTACAATCCCAGAAAACTCTAAACGGAAATCATGTGTCTGATGCGCTGCTACACCGCCGGCTCCTTCCCCTTAGACGAAGACGTACCTGAAACCAAAAACTAAAACTGTCAACATGAAGCTTAGTGAGTTCTCCCATCATACCACATACCATACAATCACATAGCATACATACTGTCGGGTAATTCTGGGGCGCCCGTCCGACCCATGTCGAGCCATTCTGGGGTGCTGACCTACCCATGTCAAGCCATTCTGGTATGCTGACCGACCCATGTCAATCCGTTCTGGGGTGCTGACCTACCCATGTCATGCCATTCTGGGGTGTTGACCTACCCATGTCAGGCCATTCTGGGGTGCCGACCTACCCTCTGGTCTATCTCAACCGAACACGGGGACTATTTCACCCCTACTACTAACACATAATATCATATCATAATCATGATGTCAGACCTATCTGGGGTGTCCGACCTACCCATTGGTCCTAGGGACCGAATCTGGGACTAGTCCCCCTTCTACTGATACTATCTCACATAACACAACAACTAGCAAACTAGCATACTCATATATCTAAGCAATCTAGCATACTCACATATCCAACAATAACAAACCAGACAATTATCACAAAGATAATCATCCCAACTAACAATTACTAGTGGACCAGCCTTGGTGTCGTAGACCCGCTTCTACTGGAAGGTAACTCACCTTGATGTTGTGTAGTGTCTGAACTATCCTCGGCGTGAAGGTCGGCTCTCCTCGACTCCTCAATCCCTACACGACAACCCCTAAGTCATCAAACAGAACATACAACCCTAACTCGGGTCAATATCAAAACCAGTCAAAGTCAACACTCAGTTGACTTGACTCGCCGAGTTGGTCTACCAACTCGTCGAGTCCATATCCCATTAACTCGATCCAACCCCGACTTCACTTGTCGAGTCTAACAAGTACTCGACAGGTTCTCCTTCATTCAAACCATCGGGACCATCTTCATCCGACTCGCCGAGTTGTATGAACAACTCGTCGAGTCCATCTTCAAAGGTTAGGAGATTGCCTTGGACTCACTGAGTCTGTTCTATCACTCGTCGAGTCCCATGACTTCCAGGTCCAAGGCAAACTCCCTAGCAGGCTAAGCGTTCCTTTCACTCAACCAAAACCATTCAAGAAGATGTTTTGGGGGAAAAAGCGTCTCGACTCACCGAGTCACCCAAGTGACTCGCCAAGTCCCTCCTTGTCCAAAACTATACAGTCGATTTCAGTGGGGCTTAACACACCAAAACCATAGATCTGGTCTCCTAATGTCCATTTTACACATAGAGTTCCAAACTTGGTATGCATGCAAGGGGTCTTTCTCCCAAAAAGCCACAAAATATGGCCTCTACGGTGCATGGGGTGTTCATGGCAACAAAATGGGCACCTTTGAGCCATAACCCCCCCCCCCCCCCCCAATACTCCAATAGACCTGGATCTAAAGCATACACTGACTTCCAATACTAAATCCCAAATGGAACCTCTCTAGGGCTTAGAAAGATGAAGGAAAAGGCCCAAAATCAAGATCTATAGACAAAGGTTCAGCTTCATACCTCCACTAAGCTGAAAATGAGCTCCAAACTCTGGCTCTTCTTGTTTCCCCTTGGCCTCCCAAGCTCCTCTCCTCTTCCCAAGCTTCACAATCCACCAAAAAGCACCAAAATGGCCTTAGAACACACAAAAATGGCTAGGGCTTCGATAAGATGTCTTCTGGGAGTATATGGGACGATGGAGGCTGAGAAAAGGTGTTTATATATGGTGCAAACCCTTAATTTAGGGTTTTACCCAAACAGCACCTACTCGCCAAGTCAGTCTTCTGACTCGTCGAGTAGGTCACTTAAACTATCCGCGAATCTCGACTCTACTCGACGAGTTGGGCCTCCAATTCATCGAGTCCCAGAGAAAAACACAAGAAATGCTTGAATAATAGGCATACCAGGTATCAGGTGTTACATAATTGGCACAATTTAGAAGTTGTGGGTTAAAAGTGTGAATTTTGGACTTAGTTTGTAAATATTTATGAAGACAGGGGCTCCGTGGTAATTATTTGGATTTGATTTGAAAGGAAAAGTGGTGGAAGGGCTGAATATGTCATGATTAAGATATTAGGGACTAAAAGGGGTAACATATGGAGCCGGATTGTAAAGACTTTAGAAGATGGGGGCCATTTGGTAAAATATTGGATTAAAGTTGAAATGATTTTAAGGAGCCAGGGTTTAAATGGTAATTATTGGACTTTGTTTGAAGAGAATGGAGACAGAGGGACCAGTTCTGCCATTATGGCAAACTTTTTAAAATGGAGCGGGTATTTAAGGGTTTCCAAACCCTAACCCTAACGTTAAGAGGTTTAGCCGCCAACCCCCACCTTGTCTCTCCGGTGTGCGGCCGCAAACCTCACCACACCTCCATTGCTGGTCGTTGTTCCTCGCATGTTGAAGTCGAAGTGCAAGTCACCAGCCACCGAGAAGCACCAGATCATCCGGCGTTGTTGTTGATTCAACTTACCGATGAAGAAAGACGCCAAGGAACCGCCCCGACTGCCGCAACGGGCGTTTGCGGTCGTTTACCCTCACTGCATCCCCACCGTAATAAACCTCTCCTTCCTTTTCTGTGCATCGTCAGCCACACCACCGGTATCGCCAATTGAGATGCCGCCTCCGAGGTGAACCGCCGTCTTGCATTAGATGGAACTTTTGTACATGCGGTTATGCCTTTTGATCAACAAACTCGTTATAGGGGAAGAGGAAAAGCTGAATGTTCTCAAAATATAATAGGAATTTGTGCTTTCGATGTAATATTAACCTTTGTTTGGGATGGATAGGAAGGCGCAACACATGATTCAAGAGTTTTGAATGATGTTGCATTCAATCCAACTTCTAGATTTCCATTTCCTCCACCTGGTTTGTAGGCTTTATATACCTTTTATTATCTATATTCTTTATATAATATATGTCACACTTATTTACAGATAAATATTAACTTTGTGACGTCACATATGATGGGTTTTGGTCCTAAGAACATCCTATGTGCTCATACAAACCCTAATATGCTTGGATCTAGGTTTCTCTATTGTACATGCAAGTTATCCAAGGCTATAAACCCTAATTCTAGCATATGGGAATCGATACTAACATACAATTAGGTTTAAGATGTTACCTTGATTGTTATGTTGCAATAACAATCCCAATTCTTCCTTGAATTGACTTTGGAAGGCTTAGAGTCACAAGTGTCACTCCTCTAATGGCTTACAAACACCAAGAGCAAATGGAGAAGGTATAAAGAGAGAGGAGAGGTATAAGATTTCGTCCCTAAGAAGCCTTGGGAAGGTCTGGACGAAATCAAGAGCCAAAGGGGGTTTATATAGGTGTAGAGATAGGGTTTCAGTCCTTATCCTTATCTAGTTGCTTGCTTACCAAGCAACCCATAAGATAAGCCTTGAATCCTTATCATAGTCGAATTCTAAGGTCCTTATCACCTCAAATTCGTCCAACCTATCCTTAAGATAATCCTTACCTTATTTTGTAACTATCACATATTACAATTCAGCCCCTCTAGTTTAATTAATTACATTTGATCACAAAATTAATTCTTAATTAACTATTGACCAATATTAATTAAACAAATATGATTTCTCCTTTAATATATTATTCTTATAACATATTAATAAATCATAATAACCTCTCTCTCTATTTATTTCTCCAATCAAGTTGCTTTGGTGAAGGCAACCCAAAAGGACCATGCACCATCGGGTCAAGTACATACCAAAATAGTTATGGACTTAGACACTAATCCAACAGTCTCCCACTTGGATAAGTCTAATAACTATTATGTGTATGACTTTAGATCCTGATCTGCAATCGTAGCTTTCCAAAGCCACTGTCAACTCTGATCCTATCAGATACGCATGTCCTTAAGATAAGGGATCATATATTCCTCCATTCTAGATATCATATGAGATATGATTTCAAATCATTCTCTTTGTACTATATCTCGATTCCCGATTTATGACGACTGACTAATTGAACAAATCAAATTAGCCCTAGCCCGGCCGAGCATTTACGTTTGTCATCACAAAATCATCAAGGGGACCAAAGATATCGCTTTTATCCTAACTTGGATAAAAGGAACAGATAAACTATGATACAATGCTTGCTTGCACTTACTCACCGAATCACACACAACAATATGTTTTATAACACCAAGTTACTAGTGCGTTTACATATTATCAATGTGTAACCGATTTGCAAGATACAACTCACACATCTCGGTTTCAAGAATATAAGATGTTATCGTCTCACCAATCATTCGTGATACAGTTCATGGAATGATCCAAGTGAGCGTGGGTTTAATCCAATGCTCAAATTCATATTCATAAGCACTCACGAATGTTGCAGCAAACATTTGCTTATGTCTAATGCTCTTTAGACAATCCACACACCAATTCACGACAGTCTTCATTCATATCTACTTCCAACATATGAACGACTATGGCTCGTTCGAATAATTCGATTATTGTTAATAAATTCAATTATTTTGGAAGTCAAAACATGCAAATGTGAAACACAAGAATAATACTAATCCCATATGGCCTCAAACCTTTGAGTATAAAACACCTTTTATTTATCACCATATCGATTACTCATTATTTGTCGTTTCGGGTAATCAACTTCTTACTTAAATTATTACACTTGTCCCATGCTCCTAGCATGCACACAATGTTTACCTATGGTTCTCACTTTGTGAAATAGATCAAATTGAACACATTTCCAATCATTCTCATTTCACAACTCCAAATCCGTTTTTCATAAGTTAAAGAATATCAAATTCTTGCTACTTATAGAATATGCTAGATTCTAAAATTCTATGCAACTATCCTTTTGTAATGTCACTGCACCAAAGTCACAAAGACTATTGCCAATGATATTACAAAGTCCTCTATCGGAGATTGTTACAAGACAATTCCATAGACGTGATGTCTCTCACTCAAAGTACATTCTTTGAACATCCTTTTGCATAGAAGTTTCTAATCTAGTCATAGATTTCTCAATATTCAATTCCCAATATGGACACACTTCCATATGTTCCATATGACAACTCATTCTTAATAGAATCTTTTCTATTCATAATAGAGTCGATATGGTCCATCCAATATGGAAACATTTCCATATTTTCTAATACTATACTTCCAACTACTCACAAGCAACCAATCCTCGTCAAACTTTGGATTGTCCTTTGATAGTTGTTTAATTATTTTAGTCAAAACCGATTCTAGTCCTTTTTCCCTCTAAATGCGCTAGACATTTGGAAAATTTTAGAATGGTCAACCATTAAAGCATTTGCAATCGATCCTATACCCGAAGCGTATGGGACACGACGCATAATGTTTTATTTGCTATGTTCTCAAAATTCGAATTGTGAAGAGGAATGCCGTAATCATAATCGAAAATTTAAGAACACGCTATGTATCCTTGACTAAACTTATTAACATTTCTCAACCTAAACCTTTAGATTTGAAATGAAGCATAATATTATCTCCCTTAATTATAGCAAAACAACCTCTCAACTCTTACAACTTTGCAAAGTATGACTCTTGTTTTCTATAATTAATATTGCTAACCTTGCAATACTTGCCTTAATAATCATACAATTATAACTTTTATGCTCCCACTATCTTGATGATTATTATAAACATAACACTTGTGCTCCCACTAGCTTCGACATGTATTCAGAAACAGCTAAACTTTCAGAAAAACAATACTTATTGAATTTCTTAAATTCATGTTTCTAATACTTAATGCTTTAATAATCTTTTATCAAGGCCTTTTAAACTTATACACCTTTGCCTTAGATAGCTCATATGTGTGTCTAAACAATTAAGACTAATTGCCAAACCTCACAATTCAAATCATGGAAAGGGATACTGTAACCATAATTGAATTCGAGAATGCAATTTTATAATCACTATCTTCTTAAAATCTTTCTTAGTGAAAGCATTTTCTCACAATCATTTTCATGAAGGAGGAAATCTTATGACACTTAGATTTAACGGTGTATTTGTTCCTATCCATGTGAATTTGTCAAAACCAAAGTTTACGACAAATTCAAACTCATATGGATTGAACTTTCTTGATCTCGATTTCTTGCCTTTATGGTAGCACAGCTGCCCACCATGTCTTCCAAGTAGTTCAGCAGCTCACTTTTTCTTATCAATGTCCTTTCCATTGATCAAGGTCCTTGCCTTTTATGCATTCAAATGAGAACTCATAGAACTCATATGCATAATTAACTCAATTGGAACGGCATAGAAACAAAATGATGTCAACACGATAGGTCGTAAACCTCAACTCGTGTGCTAGTGATGATTGATAAGGTCTATTTGATTTGTTCTTGAAACTTTTCAAGACCATTAAGACTCCCACTGACTCCTTGACATATAGGATCCTTTTGTCAATAAACATTTCTTGACAAACAAATATTCAAGAGTTAGTGTAGCTTTTATCAAGACTCTTCATAAATTGGTTCTAGTTGGTCTTTGTCTTATCCAAGACATCACAACTTTCCACATTTGATGAATGTTATAAACCTTTAATACTTTTCACTTATTGTCACAATCTTAACTTTAAGACTTGTCATTGGAACGAAGTATGATAGACTTCTTGATTTAACCATTTCTTCAATCCTTGATTCCTCTTCTTAAACATACAATTGTGCTAAGATTTACTTAGAGGATTGGTTGAGTATGGTTCTTAATCATTAAGACCCAGCATAAAAGGTACTCTCCCTTCTTCTTAGAATGGAGAAACTTTTATCTTTCTGCCTACTTGATTCTTCTTATTCGTTCTACTATTGATTTAAACCTTTTTTCAATCAATCTAGAATTTCACTTAATCTTGTAAGTATAATCACATTTACTAAACCTTTAGTAAACCATGACGAATATCTTTGTTACTCTTATGGTGGACTTGATCAACACGCAACTTTGTATGCTCGATCTCCTAGTCCTTCACTTGACACTTTGTCAACGAATTAGTCTAATTTCCAAATATGAAATTTCTCATTCATCATGCAACCAAGTTGCGTGATTCCAAATTTCTGTCCAATTGAAACTTGGGCGATGAGACACTCTCCCTATTTGGTAAATTCTCGACTTTCCATAAATAAGAACCAAATCCATTATAGAAACATTCAAACATCAATTTTTCATATACGCCATTGCAAGGATAAATAATGTAAAATAAAAATTTATTTTATTGCGGAAAAATTTTGTCCTTACAATGCAATTCATTGAAAAACTATGCTAACACATCTTTCTTAGCAATCTAATTCTAACTCTAAGTAGTAGCTCAAGAATCTAATCTTCGAGAAATGCAGTCGAAATCCATTCCTTCATGGTTAGATTCTGCTCACTTCTTCCCTTAAGCTTCCTTTCTTTTCTTCGATCCTACAAAACATCAATTGTAATCTTATCACATTATGTATTAAGAATCTAGAATAGAAGCTTAAAACAGTTAGTTAATGGATTTTACCTATATTAGAGACATACGTTTTGACTCTCCCATCTCTTAGATCTCTTAGGTAAATGGGGCAGCTTCGTCTCCAATGCCCTTTCTCTTGGCAATAAAAGCAAATTGACTCTTTTGGAACATGACATGGAACTACTTCAGACATTGCCTTTCTCTTATGATCAAACTTTTCGATCATAGCATGTCTTTCGTTGTCATTGTCTATATCCATATAGGTCTTGAAGGCAGATTCACCAATCAATTTTGCTTTTCTATTGCGCCAAACCATTGCTGATTCAGCAGCAATAAGCATATAGGTGAGATCTATAAGGGTCACGTCGCGGTTCATCATATAGTACTCTCTTACGAACTCACTATATGAGTTAGGAAGTGACTGAAGAACCCAATCAACAGCCATTTCCTCATAGACAACGGATCCCAACATTCTTAACCTATCAATGTGTGACTTCATCCCTAGGACATGTGCACACACCGGCTTTCCTTCTTTATGTTTACTTGCCAAAAGGGATTGAGTGATCTTGAACTTTTCAAGCCTTTGAACTTGTGGGTTAAGGAGAATAATTGGAGGAGGTGGAGGAAGTGAAGCATGATTTCTTGTTCTTCAATCGAATCGTGGAATATCATCTTCATGTGGAAGGCTTGTTCCACGGGATTTGGGAAAACCATAGTTGTCGAACTCTGACATCTACAAAAATGGGAGAAAACGAATTCAAGTTAGTTGATAGATTGAGTCCTTAGTAAATCACCCAAATGAAATACTAAGGCTAGGACCCAACACAATATTCTACAACTCGGGAGAGGGATGCCGTAACCCTAATTGCAGAATATTTGAAGGTAAGTGAATGACGATTCACTAATTTCCACCACGAAAAAGAATTTAAGTTTTAAATCTATGAAAACTCCTAGATCCTTTGAGATTCATTGAACTTTCAATGGCATGTTTAAATCTCGATGTGCCCCTCTAGTTTGTGATTGGGATACCGAGGATTACAAAGCGGGTGTGAATAACCATGCAAAATTACATGGTGCCCCCACATGTTACAGTCACCTATTCGATGTGCCGGTTAACCACACACGCTCCACCGAACCATGACAAACATTGAGTCACCCTTTGCTACCTTTGCTTAGAACCATTTAGTGTGCCGGTTAACCACACACGCTCCACTAACGTCTTCGCAAGGGCACAAAGTGTAATTTCATGGAATTGCATCAATTCACTTTTGCCTAAGTAACTAAGATTGGGAATTTTATGTAAACATTTAGTTACTTTAGTAATTCATTATACTTATAATGGAAGGTTTTGTCCCATCCTACCCGTTCGGCTAACGACCCTCCACTAGTCAAGAGTGTGGTGGGTAAGAGTGGATACCCATTCAATCGCCATTTTATAGGCAATTTCCTTAAACACCCCTTATAGACTAGCTTCGTGAATGAGACCTACTAACGGTAAGACTGACTTTTAATCATACATATATATATAGTGTTAGACTTTTAATGTTATATATATTATAGGGTGTATTTTATTCTTTTAAAATATTAGGTGGTCAAATTTAACAATTATACTTTTAATTCAATTAAATTTTAAACCAAAAACTTTATGGATTTATTAAACCTCTTTTAATTATACACCTTAATTAATTAATAAAACCATAAGGGTGTGATTTGAACTTTTTCAAAACTATAATAAGGTTTTAGAATTTAAGATTCCTAATTAAACTTTTAATCAACTTTTTAAATTCCAAAACCTGAGGGCAAGTTTTGAAACTTTTCAAAACAATTTAGTTTTAATCTTTCTTAAAAATTTCGAATTTATGACATTTAAATTAAAAAATTAAATATTAAAACTCTTGATTTAATAATTATCTTGAATTAGACTATTAATTTAATTATTAAATCATAAGGGATTATCTAAATCATGAGGATAATTACCATTTATGCATTTAAGATATCCTAATCCCTTAAATATCTCTATAGATTTCGAAAATAAGGATAGAATAATGCAAAATCTATAATTACCATATTTAACAATTAGAGGATAATTACAAGATATGGGATAATCCAAATCCCTAAAATTTAGGATCTTATCTTGGGGAGGAGGCTAATTTCGAAAATTAAGGGATTAAAACAAACCCTAGATTTCGAAATTTGAGGGTTTAAGGAAAGGATTTGAAGATCTTATTCAAACTCTTGCAAATTAGGGTTTGCAAACCCTAATCTCGAAAAAAAAAACCCTAGCCTCCTAGGGTTAATTGGCAATAAACCCTAATATGTCAAGTTTATACAATTGAATTTTTCATACATATCAAGCATCAATACAATAGAAACCAGTCTAGTCTCTGATACCACTGATGGGTTTTGGTCCTAAGAACATCCTATGTGCTCATACAAACCCTAATATGCTTGGAACTAGGTTTCTCTATTGTACATGCAAGTTATCCAAGGCTATAAACCCTAATTCTAGCATATGGGAATCGATATTAACATACAATTAGGTTTAAGATGTTACCTTGATTGTTATGTTGCAATAACAATCCCAATTCTTCCTTGAATTGACTTTGGAAGGCTTAGAGTCACAAGTGTCACTCCTCTAATGGCTTACAAACACCAAGAGCAAATGGAGAAGGTATAAAGAGAGAGGAGAGGTATAAGATTTCGTCCCTAAGAAGCCTTGGGAAGGTCTGGATGAAATCAAGAGCTAAAGGGGGTTTATATAGGTGTAGAGATAGGGTTTCAGTCCTTATCCTTATCTAGTTGCTTGCTTACCAAGCAACCCATAAGATAAGCCTTGAATCCTTATCATAGTCGAATTCTAAGGTCCTTATCACCTCAAATTCGTCCAACCTATCCTTAAGATAATCCTTACCTTATTTTGTAACTATCACATAATTACAATTCAGCCCCTCTAGTTTAATTAATTACATTTGATCACAAAATTAATTCTTAATTAATTATTGACCAATATTAATTAAACAAATATGATTTCTCCTTTAATATATTATTCTTATAACATATTAATAAATCATAATAACCTCTCTCTCTATTTATTTCTCCAATCAAGTTGCTTTGGTGAAGGCAACCCAAAAGGACCATACACCATCAGGTCAAGTACATACCAAAATAGTTATGGACTTAGACACTAATCCAACAGCATATACAAACACTTGCGGGTTTATGGCTCCGTACCATAATATTACATGTTGGTTAGCCAATTTTCGAAGAAGCAGACCTTTAACTAGAGAAGAAAAGTTCAATCATGCCCATGTACAACTTATAAATGTTATTGAGAATGCTTGTAGTGTATTGAAGTCGGGATTCCCAATCTTAAAACAAATGGCTCCATAATTTTATAAGGAAATAAAATATTCAAGATAACTTGCGTACAAAGTTTGAAGAGAACACTATGGTTACTCCTGACGTGTAAGGTGGAGGAATTGATAGCGGAAACATACAAGACATTGAATGAGGTTCAAAAGTTGTTCCATATATGTGTACTTTACGTGACCAAATTGCAAATCACCTACTTTTATCTACTTTACATTTTATTATGTTATTTTGAATTTCGTTATGTTTCTATTTGGTTATTAAATGATTTATATTAATTTACATTTTGTATGCCAATTTTTATTTGGATTTTTAATTGATTTGAGTGTAATTTATATTTTGTATGATAATTTGTATGTTTTTATAATTATTTAGCAACTTCATCTATCACTATATAGAGCAATATGGTAAAATGATAAATTTTCATCAGTCAGTACATTCAGTCAGATATACAATCAAATAGTTTGATTTATTACTCAGTCGAAATTTATTACCGAAACAAATATTTTCTAGTCTGCACTTTCTCATTTAGTAACTATAAAAAAAACCTTTATTTTCTATTCATCTTTCTTTTCTATTTTAACATTCCTCCATTGTTGCAGTTTCAAATTCAGCAACTATTAAAAAAAAAAAAACTTTATTTTCTATTTGATCATTCTTTTCTATTTTAACATTCCTCAATTGTATACGACTGCAATGATATTCATCATTTAACAACCATGCAGGACCATAACGGGATATGAGTAAGTTATTTTAAAAATTTTATAACACCAAAGAAAATTTTAAAATATTTAAAAGAGTCAGGCGGGCCAGGCGAGTCAATGAGTAAAACGCCCTAAAACAACACCGAGGTTATAAAAGCAGGGCTAAAACACGACTTTGCCACTCTTTTTTTTTTTTAATACTCATATCTGATTATGATTTGCTGATCATAATACTGCTTCCATGAAGATACTATGTGATATTAACGAATTAGCCTTGCATTAGGCTTACAAATAAAATGAAGTATAAGGAAGTAGACTAACCAGAAAGGTGAATCCAAGATTGTCGTGTAGTAAAACTTTGATACTCCAAATTCAAACTATTTATTGTAGAAGGATTTCTTACAAGAGGAGATTACAAGAGAGAAATATAGAAATGGCTCCAGGCCTGTCTCAAACATAAGAGAGAGGCTACATAAATAGATCAGGAGGCCACAAAAACAAACAAAACCTAAATTATTACATTTAGCATTGGCAAACAGCTTTAAGAAAAGTAGAAATGACTCTTTGTTTGATTCTCCTTGCTTTAATAATATCTGACGAATATTATTCTTTGTCTTCAATAATTTTTGAAGAATATCATCCTCTTTTATTTTGGTCCATCCACTTGTCACCTTGAGTCTATTGTGGTGCTGTCCTTTTTGTCTTGGAAAGATTCTTTCTTTGAGTGATTGATTCCTCAATCATGTCAATCATGCAATCAATGGGGAGGTCTTCTTCTGGAATTTCTTCATCATCTGGTTGGGATTCTCCTGCTAAACACTGTGATTGGCTGTGATTATCAACTGACATATTATCTGAAATATCTTCACTTGAACCTTCATCTTTTGTATTTTCATGTTTTGTAAACCGTTGAAGGTTTTCTTTTAATTCAGAACAGTATAACCTGAATGACTTGATTATTTCTTCTTTAGTTAGATTGACCTTTTGAGAAGTTGAGGGGGCTGCTTCTGTCGAAGAGGCTATTTCCGAGAATTTTTTCTGGTCTTGGTATTTCTTAATTTGCTGATTGATATGATCAATTGTTTCCTGTGCATTAAGGATTTTTGTTTCTGGATTTTTATGAAGCATTTTAGGCCAGAATTTGGTAAAGTATAACCTTTGTAGAGAAGGAAATTTGGAGGGAGTATAAAGGATGGCCCCTTCCACGATTGGAATTCATCCTGCAAATTAGCATGTGGTTTCTGAGATTTTCTTATGAAGATATTTGAACATAATGTTATATCGTTTCATGTCAGTTCTTGTTAACGGTCTATCTTTATCTTTTTTACTTCGTTTGACAAACGATTCTAAGACCTTGATATGTTTACAATGAAGATTATTCTTTACTTGTAATCTTGAGTCACCCATAAGAAATTTACCTGAAAATGTCAATTTAAGAGTAATATAAGTTTGTTCTCAAGATTTTTGAGCTGAATTCTTAAACCAATTAATCTTAAATTAATTACTGTTCTCCTGAAATATGGTTCATTTGTTAAGTTGGTTAATTCAACTTTCGCTTCATTAATTAAATTTTTTGTATTAATGATATCATGAGATAACTGTCTTAGTTGGCTATAACTCATTCAGAAATTCTCTAGTTAAAAAATCGGGAAGACTATTATCACTTCCTTTTTTATATTGAATTTCAAAATCAAAACATGCTAATGTAGCTTGCCATCTAGTAAACATTTGTTTAGAAACATCATGTTTGAAGTCTTTATTAAACATGAATTTAGCTGCCTGACAATCTATTTTTATAATGAAATGTTGATTATATAAATCGTCTTGAAACTTAAGAATACATTTTACTAATGCTAAAATTTCTTTAGCAGTAGTAGAATAATTCTTTTGACTAGGAGTCCATTTTCCAGAATGAAACCTCACTAAAAATCCATGCTTATTGTTAGGGTGAATTTGTTTTAAAATTCCTCCAAACTCTATTTCAGAGGCATCTGTTTCAACTATCTTTTCCCAATTAGGATTAGCCAAAGATAAGCATGGTAGATTTTTTACTTTGTCTTTTATTCTTTTAACCGCTTGGGTATGATTATTAGTCCAAGCACCAGGGTTCTTTTTCAACCTGTCATAAAGAATTGCACTATCGGTAGATAAATCTTTATAAAAAGGTGATATATAATTCAGGCTACCTAAAAATCTTTGTAGCTGAGTTTTATCTTTTATCTCATCTGGGAATTTTGCAGCAAAAGCTATACTTCTTTGTATAGGGATGACTTGTCCCTTTTCAATATTATGACCCAAAAATCTTACCTTTGATTGAAATAAAGACATTTTAAATCGTGATATTACCAGACCATTGTTTATTATTATTTTTTCAAAAGTATGCAGATGATCAAAATGTTCTTGAATATTTTTTGAAAATACTAAAATATCATCTATATAAACAATAATAAAATTGCTATACGGATTAAATATATCATTCATTATATTTTGAAATTCTGAAGGGGCATTTTTTAGGCCGAATGGCATAACATTCCATTCGTATTGTCCAAAAGGAACATTAAAGGCAGTTTTATATCTATCCTTGGTATCAATTTGAATTTGCCAATACCCTGATTTTAAGTCAAACTTTGAGAATATTAAAGAGTCATGTAAACGATCTAATAAATCCTTCTTATTAGGAATAGGATACCTAATCCATTTTAAGACCTTATTAAGTAGCTTATAATTGATAACAAGTCTTGGTACTCCCCTTTCTTGTTCTGAATGTTTGTTAACATAAAACGTGGTACACGACCATGGAGATTTAGAAGGTTGTATTAAATTTTTATCTAATAAGGAAGTTATTTCTTTTTTACAAATATTCAAATATTCAAAATTCATTTGATATGGTCTTGCCTTGGTAGGAATTTGTTTTTCATTGAAACCTTCCTCATAGGGAAGCATAACTATATGTTTTTTTCTTTCCCAAAAAGCATTAGGATGGTCATTACAAATGTTTAGGGAAAATTGGTTTGTTAAAAGTTTAATTTTTTCCTGTAATTTAGGTTGTTCTAATTGTTCATCTATTTGAACAGTCCTAATTTCTTCTTTAAGAAAATTTATTTGGTTTTTCTTTAAATTTAACTCATTGACCCATATAGAGTAAGGGTCAGAGACAAAATTTAATATAACAGGTTTATTCTTATAAGATCCTACAATTTTATTTTTATCAATAGTTAGAGGTAATATCATTTCCAAAAAAGGATTTCCTAGAATCATTGTATTACTAGTCATATTTTTAATTATAGTGAAATTAATAGGTATGCAGACATTTTCTGTACAAATTTTTGCGTCTGTTAGTTTATATCTAATATCTAATTTAGAACCTGATACTTCTCTTAACGTATGTGTCGATTTTTGAAAATATTTAGTAGGTATTAATCCTTCTCTTATGCAATTTAGATCTGCTCCGCTGTCTATTAGGGCAACAAAATTCCTTTGATAATTGTAAGTAATAAATAGATTAATTGTAACATGCCATTTTCTAGATATTACTAGTTCCATTGATTGAAGAAAATTACTATCAGTATTATTGCTAGCACCAGCATCCTGGTTATTTTGTAGTTTTTCTAATTTATTAATTCTTTGATTATTTATTAATTGATCATTTTTTTATTTTGGATATATCCTGTTTTAAAGATTGAATTTCATCTTGTAAGTCCTGTACTGTAAGTATATTAGTAGAATTTTTATTTCTTCTTTCTCTTAACATATTATGTACATTTTTCATTGAATAAATCCCTTCTTCTTTTATATTATGTTCCTTGGTATTTAAATTTTCTAGTATTTTTTGCCTTATTTCTGGATCATTAACTTCTTTTAATAAGTCTGCAATATCATTACTAATTACATTTATGGTTAAATCTTCTTTAAATTGAGATTGGATTAGATATAATTGATGATCCATGTTACATGAACATTGTTCTAGATTATCACAATTACATTCAATTTCTTCAGAATCTGAATTAGAATCATAATCTGTCATGTTGATATCAAAATTATCGTCTGAGATTTCCTCGCCGTCTGACGAATTATCTATTAAATTTATTAATTGAAGTTTTATGTCCTCACTTATATCCATATTATTAATTTGTTTTTTTATTTTTTTTATTTCTGCATTTATTAGCATAATGACCGGTTTTTCCACATGAAAAGCAAGTAGGAGGTTTTTTGCTTTCCTTTTTAATAAATTTCTTTCTTATGTGTTTATCTTTTTTATTAAAATCGTTATGTTTTCTTTTATAAAATCTTTTTTTCTGTTGAAATTCTTTTCTCTGTTTCTTCTTATTTTTACTAGTTTATATTCCGAACTGATCACAAAATTCTCCTAATTGTCTTTTTTCATTAAGATGTTGGATTTTTATTTGATGGTTGAGTTTTATTTCACTACATAGGGCCAAACCTTCCTGTATACAAGTTCCTATTAATTTTCCATATGTGTAATCTTCGTAAGGAATTGTATTATCTATTCTTAGTTGGTTTTTAACTCTTTCAGCAAAAAGATTTGGCAAACCATCTATGAATTTGGATTTCCAATAAACACTATTACAATCATTAAGCTCCATAACTCTGCTTAGAAAAGTATCCTTATACCATCGAAAGGACGTAAGAGTTTTACAAAATAATCCATTTAATAAGGTACGAATGTTTTCAGAATTATCTGACCATCTTCCTGTAAAATGTTCTATTATGGTACAATTAAGAGTGTATACCACATTGGGAGTAGTTATTCCATTTTCTGTTTTTACTGTATTAAGAATAGCTTGTTGAGTTTTTTCATCAACATAATTGTCCCACCAGCCTTTTAGTTGGCCAGTGAATCTGGCAATTAGCATGTTAGCTACTTGTTTATCACTATTTCCTATATTTTTAGCAATTGTGCTATACATTAACATTCTATGAATCATATTATATATTTGTCTTTCAGTATATCCATCTAGATTTCATTCATAAACATTTTTACCACTGTAACTATTATTAATTTCATATTCTTGTTCCTCGTGTAGGACATCTTGGGGACTTGGTCTTGGATAATAATATAATCTTTGGACAGGCTTTCTAGCAAATTTACTGTCATAATTATTAATTTTATTTATTTGGGCATCATCTATGTCTGACTCATCATCCGAGTCTTTATTTATGGTATTAATATGTAGTTTTTTCATTTGTTCTTGTATAATATCTAGCATATAATCGTAGTTTTTTAATTTATAACCAGTAATATTTGGTGGTGGTTGAATAGTAGCATTTATTTGTTTTTCTTTCTCTTTTTTTTGTATTATTATCTCTTTTTGACTATTTATTTTTTCTATTTTTTTGTGTAAATCCATTAATTGTTCTCCTATTATTATAGAATATAAATTATGGAAATTTAATTGTTGGATCATACTATTAATATGATTTATATCTACAGTAAGAGTCTTTTCTTCAAAAAGCTTTTGATAAGCTGAAAATTTTATGGTAACATTGTTATTTGTAATTGTAAAAGGGATTTGAGGTGGAAATATGCTTGTTATTATCTTGTCTCCTGATAGAGTATAATCTCTTTCTATGTTGTAAACCAAGGAATAAAATGTATAATCTGATTTATAGAGGATAAATGTTCATAAAATTTATTTTGTATCTCTTGTAACTCCTCTTTAGAATAATTTTTAAATAACCAATCTTTAAAAAATGTCCATTTAGTTGAATAAAATTCTTTTGAAATAATTTTTCTTGCCTAAGAACCAGGGCTAAAATCTATCTTTTCGTCTAAATCCATTAAACTGTAAAATTCATTTCAGAAGGAGTAGATGCCTCCGCCTCATACACAATATCATCATGTATATTTAGATTATTTATTTTTCTGATATCAACAGAAGCACGAGTAGAGGGGACTTCTACCTTATAATCTAGTGGTGATATGTATGAATGTGAAGATCTTGCCGATCTTGTTCGTTTTATTAGGTCGTGTTCATATTCTATTTCCTTGTTAAATTCTATAGTAACGGCCTCATCAGAAGTTTGTATAATACTTTCTATATTATTATTTATTAAAGGCGTGGGTGGTATATTATCTTCTAAAATCCAGTGTTGGGGAAATTTTATTTCATCCAATTTTATGGCTTTTCTAGTTGTAATTTTTGACATATCAAAATTACTTTCTATTAGAATTGTTTCATTTATAGGTTTATTAACTTTCTTACATTTAGGATTCATCGTTTTTAATGGTTTAAAATATATAAGATAACATATACATATTACTTCCGATCCTGGTAAATAATTATAACCATGAGTTTTGACATTTAATGTTAATGCTTGAAAAATATTCCTATCAGACAAGGAAAGTTGTAAATTTGGGTAAACATTAAAATATACCGGTCCATGAGACAAACTAGAATTATACCCATTAAAGATTGTTTCCAATTTTTATTTCTAGCGTCCCTAAGAACTGCTAAAAAACTTTCAGGTAATCCTTGTAATGTTAATGGTTTAAAAGCAATTTGCACTAAACCAATATGCAAGTAATTATAAATATGTTTATATCTATTAATATCTTGTGGAGTTATTAACTGAACTGTCATGTCATCTTCATTCATAGTTAAATTCTCTTCTGTAGTTTTAACAGTTTGGATAAAACTTAATTCTTCAAAAGTTCCTAATTCATATATGAATTTAGGGTGGATACTAGGAATAGTCCATTTATTAAGAAGGTCTAAATTTTTTGGTATTTCATATTCTTCTATTAACTGGTTTTTAATCAATTGTTTATTACTGTTTTTAAATCTATTGAATATACTCATAAACAACAAATCGAGGTAATATCACATAGTATTCCATGGCTCTGATACCACAACCATGCAGGACCATAACGGGATATGAGTAAGTTATTTTAAAAATTTTATAACACCAAAGAAAATTTTAAAATATTTAAAAGAGTCAGGCGGGCCAGGCGAGTCAATGAGTAAAACGCCCTAAAACAACACCGAGGTTATAAAAGCAGGGCTAAAACACGACTTTGCCTTTTTCTCCAGACTCTTTTTTTTCGTTTACAATTATAACAAAACTTCTCATAACATAGCATGTATTATATAGATTTGGGTAAAGTAGAGTGAAAAAGAAAGAGGTGAAAACATGAATCATCAAAGTGTGAAAGATTGCTGATGATTCAGTTGGGTGATATGCAGAGGCCCAGTCTCAGTCATGGCAGCCATTGAATTATAATTGGAATTATATAATTTTTAAATAAATAAAGAGGGAGGGGCAGTTTGGATTGAGTGGTAAGTGTGAAAGGCACGGGACATAAACAACAAACAACAATAAATAAAATAAATCTCTTCTGCATGGAATGGAAGGTCTAGTCGTTGTTGGATTTCGAATCCCAACGTCTCTCTCACCAGAATTCCACGCTTATAATTAATTCCCATTTTCCTTTCTTTTTCTATTCTATTTACCTTTTCAAACTTTTTACTTTTTTTTTTCTTTCCATAATACATAATGCAAAACAATAGTAAAACTAATAAAGTTAACCTAATAATTTTCTAATATACGTTTATTTATAAATATTATTATAACATTCTATTTTGTGTTACTTATTAAAATAGTTTATTTTATAAAAAGCTATCTAATAATAGAGCCTGTTATCTCAAGTTTTTTTTTCTTCGTTGCTATAGTTAATAACTTATTATAGAGAGAAAGTTTCAGAATTCATTATCTTTGATAAAAATTGAAAATGTAATATTATAATAAAATAAATATGATGCTATAATTAGAAAATGAAAATTATGTTACTAGTTCTTTAATTTAACCAGCTTTTAATGTGATATTATTTCTGATATTGAGTATTTTATTTTTATTTAAGGCTAAGATGATCATATATATTAAAAGTTAGATAAAAAGTTGCACTTAGAAAGCTGATTATGTAGGTAAAATGTAGACTTACTAATTAGATTTAGTTAATTTTAATCAAATAACTATTTGAAAAATACTTTATTTTTTTCTCTCTAGATGATAGAGAGAGAGAGAAAGGGAGTCAACGTCAAAGGTTTGGTGGGTGGTGTTGAAGGAATTGAAGCAACAACACCTTTTTCTGTCGATATTTCCTTTTCTGATGCCTTCCCATCCTTACGTGGAATTCCCTTTCCTTCTCTGTTCCTTTCGAATATAAATACACCTTCCTATCAATATCCTTTCTTGTTTTTATTGTTATTTCTATTACAATTTGAGTAAAATTACACGAATAGTCCTTGTGGTTTGTATTTATTTCAGCTTTGTTCTCCAATCTAGTTGAAATGACTATTATGTCTTATTATTATTTAAATCTTATTTTAATAATTATATATATAATAAATTATTAACCAGGCGCAACCTACCCCATCCCCCCCCCCCTTCCACCACCACCACATTCTTGTATTCATTGCATATCCTGTTAGTCTTGTCGGAGTACATTGGTGCACCATCTCCTCACTAGATAATTTTCCACTGCATCTCATCGCATCTGAAACCATCTCTATTGACGTCCACACACTACCCTATCACAACCTTTAAATTTTTATCCACAACCTGCAAATCAGTTGCACATAATTTGAATTGTAGACGAGACGTGAAGAGACTGCCAATAAACCACCATGTAACAACTCCAAACCAATCGCCCAATGTCTACACATCATATTCAAGTTTTATTATTCGAATTATGACTACTTGATTTCTTCATCTAGGACAAGAGAGATGGTAGTCGTTCTAAATCTTATTATTTGAGCTCATAACTGTTACATTATAAAAAAAATAAGCTAGTTGTAAATTTGCATCATTTGATCTACATTTACATTACATATACAAACCCTAAATATCATTCCCAAACCCCACTCCTTATTTCATTATCCTTCCAACAATAACAATAGATACTACCTACTCTCCATTGAGAACCATCTTTTGTGTCCATCTTAAAATGTCAAGAAATTGTCTCACCATGTAATCATACATTCCTACTCGAAAGAGATCTTGAATTTCCGTGCCAATAAGAAAATATGGGAAAAAGTTTACATCATTCTGTTAAAGCACCTCCACAATAAGATCCCTAACTTCTTAACTCATATAATAAAGCACATCCAGTGAGAGCAATCTTTCTCACAATTTAGGGGAAAAGAGAAACCGACGTATGAACTTTACCCCTGATAAATCTACCATCAAGATTGGTTGTATTTGTTGGATTAGGTGACTAAGCCCATAACTATAATTGGTATGTACTTGACTCGATAGTAGCATGATCCATTTTGGGTTGCATTCACCAGAACAATTTGACAGGATGGAGATTTGAGAAAGAGGTTATTTGTGATTTATTAATATATTATAAGTATAATATATTAATTGAGAAATAAAATTATTTAATTAGTATTGATCAAGAATTAATTTGGAATTAATTTAGTGATCAAAAGAGACTGATTAAATTAACGGAGACTGATTATGTAAATCAATGATACATATGGTTTGGGCTAATGATCCATGATTGATTTGTGATGGGGCTAAGTTTATGAGATAGTCCATGGAGTGTTAGTCCAAATCAATTTTTGGATCATAAGCCTATGTGTAAGAATTAGGGTTTACAAGTGACCCTTGGAATTCTACACTATAAATGTAACCCTTAAACCTTAAAATCGGCACTTGTGCATTCCAAGAAGAAGCTAGCCGATTTTGGTGCCTCCTACTCTCCCTCACATTGTCCTCCATTTGTTCTTGGTGTTTTATGACAAATCTGAGGCATCACACTTGAGGTGCTAAGCTCTTGAAAGCCCAAATTCTATAAGCTACAACAAAAGGTAATCATCTAACTTGTTTTTATGATTCAAATATCAAATTTGTATGCTAGTTAGGCTTCATGCTTTGGAAAAATAATATTGCATGTATAACTAGAGAAAACTTAGATCTAAAGCATTAGGGTTGTATGTGCACCATATGGATGTTATAGTGCTCAAAACCCATCAGTATTGGGGTTGGAGCTTGATGAAATCAACCAACGCCCATCTGTCTTCTTCTTTGATGATGCTATTTTGGGAAGATGGATAGAGAGAGGAGAAGTGAGGGACTTAACAATAAAAGACACAGACTTTAAGTAGGTGTGAAAAATTTACTTCATATAATAATTAAAGTAACAAATGAAGAATTAAAAAATATCAAATAATAACACTGACTAAAATAGAAAATTTTAAGTTCTTTAGGGTCCAAAACCAAAAGAAAAATAAAATACAAGCATGGTTACAAGCATGGTCCTAGTTTTAAAAAAAATCAAGACCATATAGGTAAATTACCAAAAACCACTGAGACCATTCATGTAATACTCTGAGTATTTCATTCATAGTTCTGATATAATTATAAAAGAAAATTTTGTAAAAAAAATGATCCTTATGGTTTGTCTTTTTTTTGGCTAAGTTCTAAACATTAATATATATATATATATATATATATATATATATATATATATATATATATATATATAGCTTTGTAGGTGTTCGGCATAAAGATGTGATGTAAGAGGAAGATAATAGTGAAATTTCAAAAATCTTGAAAGTAAAGCAAGCTAGAGTTGGAAGTTTAAGAACATTATAATGCATATATAATATAAAACGACGTATTATGGTGGGTTTGGGTGCCTAAGCTTATATACATTTAAAGGTATATTCAATTGTAATATAAATCTCCTGATAAAAAAAAAGAAAATATGTTTGTTATTAGGAGACCTTAGAAAAAGAAAATAACAAACATTAAACATAATATATTCATGAATACATGTGATTACTGATTAATGAGCATACAATGGATGTTAATGAATACATATGTTTTTACAAGTATTCTGATTTAGAAAATAAAAATATTCTAAAAATCATTAGAATTAGATAAGATGATAAAAAGGGATAAAAGAAATATTAAGTATTATAAAATGAGATCTTTATCCTATATAAGTTACAAAAAATTTACTAAGTTGCTGAAAGCACTATATTTGTAGGTCACATGGAATGTCTAATCCAATTCCATTTGCAAAAACTTGAGTGTGGTAAGGTGACATTTTCCAACGTTCCAATCGATTAGAAGAGACACTTTGCTAGAAGGCAGTTACAGGTTCTTGTGGGAGCCATTTTGAATTGTTCATATGTCTTCAATTTATTGTATCTTTAAACTGTATTATAATCAGTTAGGCTATTCGGCTGCTCATAAGTTGATGCTGATATTTACTATCTATATAAATGACACATGGGGTGTGTCAATTGTAGGTATACTTGTTGTGAGGTATAGATGTTTGAAATGTAGTATTGTTTGATATGGGTTCACAATATTAGTTTATTGGTGAGTTGAATACTGATGTAGATGATTTCAAGTTCAAGAGATGTGTTGTTCGTTTATAGAAATAACATATTTACTTGAAGCTGACTTAATCGAATAATATTCATATGGTATCAATGGATGAGAAAGTAAGGTAGATCACATATTTAAATTACAATTTCATAAAGAAAAAAATATATGCTAAGGCCATGACATATGGATTCTACCATGATGTCATCTCTTTTTGTGTTTCCACGGTTGAAGACATTATGTCATTTCAGGTTGGAGAGGACTGCGTTATGGGTAAGTAGGCTTACGTATCAAAAAAACTTAGTCTTATATTTGTGTGGTCTGTCTTGGTATTTTTGTAATACTTGCTTTGTCATTTTATTGATGTCATTGGTGTATTAACACGGTATACCAGCTTGATGTTTAGCGGGAAGGATCATGATTTACTAAGAGAGTGTATTTGAATTATAAGATCTTGAGTAAGACACACTATACTAATTTATTTTTGTTGTCTAGTTTGTACCATATTCAATATACTTTGTGGGTTGAATATGCAGAGGATTATGCAACTTGTGATTGCTAATTTTGTTTTTGGTGAACCTATAGTGGTTATCATTCATCTTGGTAGGATTAGAAAATGGAATGGACATTACTCTCTATTTAACAACCGTTAGGTTGATTAAAATAATGACGTATTAAGTTCTTTAGAGATTTTACGACTTGCTCAGGGTATGTGTGATCATGGTCCTTACAGGCCGTAATGTGGTAAATAATTGCTTTTTTGGGACAAGGGTAAATGTGAATTCAACAGTTGATGATGTTGTGGCCTTCAGAAAACGGTTTAAAAAACATTGAAGTATAGGGGTTAGATGTTTAATGATTTAAACTTACGAATCGCATCAAATATATGTTTGGTATCATCTTTTGTTATGGTATTTTTATTGTATTAGAACAATACAATGTTTGAAGTTTCGTAAAAAATTGTTTTGAGCTTCGTTAATGGTATTGTTGGGCTGGTATAATGCACTAGGCACATCTATGTTTAGAAAATTGATAGTAGTGTAAATTATCATTTACTTACATTTTCCTGATACCAGTGAAAGTATTTTATATATTAACTGTCTATGCCACTTTAATTTTTTCTAATTTAATGGTAGATTTGGTTGATTTAAATGTTGAAGTTTCTCTTTGTACACCATATATATATATATATATATATATATATATATATATATATATATATATATATATATATATATATATATATAAAATTTTTACTACCATCATGACCGTTAACCTTCTCATGATAAACTACCTACCCGTAATATATATTTTCTGATAATATTTAATTTGCATTTAAACTTAATGATAGATAAGAGCATTTAGTCGTTAATTGTATTGTTTGAGCCTACGTACCTACCTACCTACCTATATATATATATATATATATATATATATATATATATATATATATATATATATATCTAGAGAGAGAGAGAGAGAGGTTCAAATGTTTCCCATATTTATTATGTGGTAGAATCTACCAATAAGAATTTAGTAAAAATAATATTATTATTTAATCAAATAAAGATAGATATTAAATGATTTCCATAATTATATGTGTATTAAATTATATCCATACTTATAATTCTTTGTTTATGGAAACTAATTAAATTCGTAATTAATGTCAACAATAGTATTCTTTCATAAAGAATTCGTGTCTAGAAGATTGAGAGTGTATTCTAGCATAATAAGAGTGTGTTCTTGTAGAATACACTTTTGTTCTTTATATTCAATGCAACTTTATTATACTTTAAGTGAGTTTGTGCTAAAACAAAACACGAACTCATACATAAAAACCTACTTGCGAATTCATTCTGAAAAAATGTTATTGTTGATATTAATGACGAATTTAATTAGTTTCCATAAAAAAGAGAATTGTAATTATAGATATCATTTAATATACATACAATTATGGAAATCATTTAATAGTTATCTTTATTTAATTTTACTGAATTCTTGTTGATGCATTCTAGCATACAATAGATGTGAAAATATTTGAACCCCCTTTCTATCTCTCTTTATATATATATATATATATATATATATATATATATATATATATATATATATATATATATATATCTTGTATTGAAAATGGAAATTCAAATGACATAAAGATGATTTTCAGTGTTATGTATATCAAAAGTCTTGACAATCAAATACATTTGTGGCAATGAAACACTAGGGTTTGGTGATGAATTGATAAACTTTAATGTGTAATCATCCATTAGATCACCATATTATGTAGTTAATTTTCATGATCATTGAGATTAATTAATAAATATCAAGTCTTTCATAATTCGAACTTAAGACTAGTGGTTTAGATGGTTAATTACAAGATTAGTATGTTCATTATATTTATAAGTAATAGGGTTAGTTAATCGCATCAAGACAACTAACAACTATAAGAATCGATAAAAGTTGACATAAATTCATTGCATGTGTTTGGTATCAACCATAATAGAATGGAGGATTCGAAATTTAAATGAAAGCACTTTTAAAATATTGTTTTCAATCTATCATTTATTTCTCCTTTGCTTGTTTTAATTTGTGTTTATTTTGATTTAAAGAAAATCACCTAATTTTTATATTATTTTTCTAGTTTAATTAATAGTTTTATTTTACAAATCACAATCGTACTTGTTCCCATTGTGCTAACCACGAGGTCGTACCATAGTTATATTATTACACGATCAGATATACTGACTAGTGTGTGTTTACAATATTCTTGCGATAGAATTAGTGTTATAATTTAAAACTTCAACCTATAGTTTTTATATACTAAATCACGCACCAAGTTTTTGGCGTCGGTGTTGGGGAACAATTTAATTTTGTTTTAGATCATTTAGCCATTAGTTATTCGATCCTTTCTATGTAAATTTCCCATATAAAGTTATGTTCCGCCTACGCTAGCTGGACGAGACGTGTTTGTTGGGTTTCCAAATCTATTTTATTTTTCATTTTTGTTCGTTTTTACGCCTATTTTCGGTTTTGTTTCATTTAGTTAATGAACCGAGCATCTAAATTTCAAGTAGTACCCTGATTTCTGGATCGCGGGCATGAGTTGCATAAGAAAAAACAAAAGCGGAAAAGAAGAAACAAGTGAGGAAGAATAGAGTGAGAAAAAAGTCATGATTGACACCATAAAACTTACGCTAGAAGAGTGCGCGAATTAAATAAGAGAAGGGACCAGACCAGGCCTTGTTTGATTAGAAATCCCATCCATAACAAATTTTGAGCTTAAAGACCAATTCTTACAACTTTTAAAAGAAACACAATTTTTCGGAAAAGATGACGCGAATGCTCCCAAACACATAGAAGAAGTGATCAAGATCACCGGTTACTTCAATATTATAGGAGTGAAAAAAGATACGACTATTTTACGTGTCTTCCCAATTACATTCAAAGATGCGGCAAAGAGATGGGTAAAATTGTTACCTTCTACATTAACTATCATGTGGGACAATCTCAAGTCAAATTATCTCTAACACTTCAACCCACCTTAGAACTTCTAATAAGTAGATAGAGAGACATTGTTTGAGGCATGGAACGATTCAGTGAATTACTTGAAAGTTTCCCACAACATGATTTAAACGCTCACCAAGTAGTACAAACATTCTATAATGGTGTAGATGTATGTACATGCCACTTACTTGATTCGCAAGCGCCCATTACAAAGAAGAATTCTGCAAATGGAAAAGATATATTGGAAGAACTTACTAGACACTAGCATTAATGGCATTCACCACGTGAAGCATCTTTACGAGGAAGAACAACCGGAAAAAATTATGATGGCTTAGTCGATTTGAGTGTAAAAATCAACAATTTATGTCGTGATATGAAAAAAATGAACGAAACAATACATGTCATACAAGTTGGTTACGATAACTATAACGGTCTCCATTTAACCAAAGATTGCGACTTGGACGAGAATGAGAATAAAAACGCTCAAGTGTAGTGATAAGTATGAAGACTAGAGATCCAAGAAAGAGTGGAAGTCTTATGAAGAATATAGGAAAGAAAATTTGTAAAAATAACGACAATAAGGTCAAGGATTTTACCAAAAGGAGCAAATTTTGCAAGAGAAGAAAATAAAATTTTGAAGTTATTTTTTCATGATATGCTAATGCATATGAGAAAAGAAATTATGATACTAAAGATCCCTTGAGGAACCAAAAGCTTCAATCTTGAATATCAAGAACAAAGTTGGTGAATTTTCTCGACTAATCCATGAGCATCTTCTAGGAACATTGCCAAGAAACACGAAATCAAACCCAAAGGTGCATGTGAAAGATAGTAGTACACGAGCTGGTAAGGTTAGTGAAACTTTAGTTCTTATTAATACTAATCATTCCTCTAATATGCAAAAAACTAAAGAAAGCAAAAAGAAGAGTCACACATGGTATGGAATACGTCGCGTCGAGGATGAGGATGCTACGCGTCCTACCCAACCAGTGATTCCAGTTGTAAAACCGTACATGCCTCCTATCCTATTGTTGGGTCAAAAAAATGGTTTATACTTTACTTTTCTAGGAAAATGTATTTTTGTGTTTTGGACCGTAAACAGCTTGGTGTTTACGGTCGTATACGTGTTTACGGCCGTAAACCCATTTACGGCCCATGTCCACCAAGCCCATATTCTCATGTATATATAGGGTTGAGGGGTGTGAGAAATAGAGTGATGAACACCAAGGAGCTTAAGTGTGTGCATTTGAAGGTGTTCTAGAGAGAGAGAAAAGAAAGTGTGTGTAAGTGTGTGTGAATCTTGTATCCGGATCTTCATTCATATCAATACATACAAGATTCATCATCTTCTTCTTCTCCTTCTCTTTTATTTGATCTGACATCATCCGTTTGATTGGGATTCCGCACCATCAAACGGATCTGATTGATACACAAGCAGATTGGGGACTTACACTATATAAGTATGGATGATTTACATAATCAACCCAATAATTTAATTAGTCTCCTTTTGATCACTTAATTAATTCCAAATTAATTCTTGATCAATACTAATTAAATAACATTATTAATATATTAGAACTTATAAAATATTAATAAACCTTAAGTGTTATTTCTCTCATTTTAGTCTATCCAAATGCATGATGCCATGAAACCCAAATAGACCATGTTAATCGAGTCAAGTACATTCCATAAATAGTTATGAACTTAGACACCTAATCCAATAGTCTCTCACTTGGATAAGTCTAATAACTACAACCGCAAGAATGACTTCTGGAACCGATCAGCAATCGTAGCTCTTTCAAGGTCTCACGGAACTGAGATGATGATGATACGCCGTTTAAGATAAGTGATCATATAATCCTCTGTTCTAGATGTCACCCGGAAAAATACATGGAACAATGTCTTACTTATTGTCCAACAGTTTGTTTCCCGATTTCCGATTTGTTTGACATAGAACTTAATTGAACACATCAACTTAGTTCTGACCGGGCCCGATACATGGGTCAACACAAAATCATCGAAGGGACCAGATATCGCTTCTAATCCAAGAAGGAACAGATAAACTTCGACTCATATGCTTGTTCTACTACTTGTTGAATCATACACAAAGGCACGTTTTATAACATCGAGTTACCAATGCGTTTTTGTACAATCAATGTATAACCAATTCATAGGTAACAATTCATATCTCTAGGTTTGAAGACTTATATGATATTACCGTCTCATGGTCACTCAAGATAAATTCCATGAAGTGATACCAGTGAGCGTGGGTTGAATCCAATACTCATAACTTATGAGCACTCATGAGTGTTGTAGCTATGTCCAACATCTTAGACCTCTACAAGCGAACCCATAACAGTCTTAATTCATATCTACTTCCAACATATGACCGACTGTGGAGAATTTGAATAATATGAAATAACATAACATAATTATTCTAGAAGTCAAAACATGCAAAATGAAATGATAATAAACGATTGACAAAGGATAGCAACACTTTACTTATAAATAAATACAACTTTTATTCATCATCAAATGCCAATTACACTTTACACATTTAAAAGCCATCTAACTACTAAAACTAATATCATCCTTCAGCCTTATGCTGTAACGACCCAATTTTCACGTCCAAAAATTTCGTTTTAAAACATTACTTTAGGAGACATTAATAATTAAAACATTGTTTGATCAAACCATGATACAACGTAAACCGTGTCTAAAAGTCAAATCATACAACCAATCAAAATATCAGAGTATAAATCCCAGAGAATCTCGTAAATGCGGAAACCAGAGAGTGTGTGTGTAACATGCTGCTACCGCGCTGGCTCCTTTCCCCTAGCTGAGGAGGTACCTGAAACAAAACTGAAAACTGTAAGCACAAAGCTTAGTGAGTCCCCCCACCGTACCACATACCAAATAATCTCATAACATACATATATCGTCAGACATATCTGGGTGCCCGACCTTCCCCTTCGGCCCTCTCGACCGGACATTGCCTAGCATATCTGGGTGCTGGCCTCCCCTTCGGTCCTTTCGACCGGATACTGCCTAGCATATCTGGGTGTTGGCCTCCTCTTCGGTCCTACCGATCGGATACTGCCTAGCATATCTGGGTGCTGGCCTCTCCTTCAGTCCTACCGACCGGATACTGCCTAGCATATCTGGGTGCTGGCCTCCCCTTCGGTCCTACCAACCGGATACTTCGGGGACTATCTCCCCTCTACTGTCACTAGCACATAGCATCATAACATACTAGCACATAACATAATGCAGGAAATACTTAGATGAATATCACAGAGACAAACATCTACGAATAACTCCTACTGGTGGGCCGGCATTGTGGCCGTAGACCCACCGCTACTGGAAGGTAACTCACCTCGAAGTAGCTGCTGATCTGATCGGGAACTGACTGCCTACTGCTGCTGCTGCTGCTCCGGAAATCCTCCGGCTGCAATTCCCACAACATACTCAATCAAACACTGCTCACTGAACTTTGGGTAAAATGACCATTTTACCCCTGACCACGCCCTAAGTCAAAGTCAGAGTCAACTTTCAGTTGACCCGACTCGCCGAGTTGGCTTTCCAACTCGCCGAGTCCCTACCCAAACGACTGCCCTGAATCCCGATCCTACCCGTCGAGTTAGGCGACGACTCGACGAGTTCACCTTCTTAACCAATATTCAAGTCCTTCATCCTACTCGCCGAGTTGTATGAACAACTCGTCGAGTTCATCTTCATCCGACGGACACTCATGCTAAGACTCGCCGAGTTGTATGAACAACTCGCCGAGTCCATCTTCATCCGAAGAAGACTTATGCTGCGACTCGCCGAGTTGTATGAACAACTCGCCGAGTCTGTTCTTGATCTAAGGAGATTGCCTTGAACTCGCCGAGTCAGGGCATTGACACGCCGAGTACCTCCATAGATGAGTTTAGCTTCCGACTCACTGAGTCACACCCCGTGACTCACTGCTCACTCGACACTACGAAAAGGGGACAAACTCGGAGACTCGCGAACAGACTCGCCGAGTCATATGAACGACTCGCCGAGTCGTTGCCATGCACCCACTAAAAACACAGATTTGCTCGATTCCAGTCCATGCCATTCACAGATCTAGACTTCTAGGACACGAATCACACGTAAAGTTTCCAACTTTACGTGTGGATATTCACCAATATGGATTTTAGGGCTCAAAATGTCTCAAAAGGGTAGATCTAGGGTGAACAAGCAACATGGGGCTATAAAGCTAACAAATCTGAGCTCCTGGAGCTCAATCTTGCCTAGATCCAGAGGCCAAACATCTTATTACGACATATAATGCACATACAAGCTTGGGGATTTGTCCAAGAAAGACCTAAATGAAGTACTAAGCAAAGAATCATGGGGAAAATGGGTTATACCTCAAAGGAACTGCTGGAAGAACACAATAATGCCTGGATGGCTTCCCTTCTTCTAGATCTACTTCCTTCCTCCTTCAAAACCTTCCAAAAGCACACAACAAAGCTTCAATACTTCAAAGAACAAGCATAAGCGAGGGTTGGGAGCTCTGGGGAGAGAATGGGGGCTGGCCTGGGGCGGATAAGTCCTTTAAATAGGGTGCAAACCCCTGAAACTTAGGGTTTCATCCAACAGCTGTGACTCACCGAGTCCAGGATATGGACTCGCCGAGTCGCCAACTTAAACTTGTCCCGGGTCCCGCATCCACTCGGCGAGTCGGACCTATGACTCGCCGAGTCCAAGGCTAAAAGAAAGGAAATACTCAAATAACATTTACGTACCAGGAACCGGGTGCTACATATGCGCCTTACATGCTGGAGATGCTTAACCCTGCCCAGTCCCTTCGTGAGGGGATCTTCCAGGTTCTCATATGATGATACCCTCTTTGCCATGAGGAGTCCTTCTTCTATTCGGTGTCTGATGAAATGATATTTTTCTGTCGACGTGTCTGGATCTCCCGTGATCCCTTGGTTCCTTAGCTAAGGCAACTGCACTTTCACTGTCACAGAAAATCTCTTTAGGCACCTTTATAGCTGGTACAACTCCAAGGTCTCCAATGAAGTTCTTTAGCCATATAGCCTCCTTCGCTGCCTTGCTTGCTGCTATATACTCTAATTCGCAATTTGAATTAGCTAATGTCTCCTGCTTGGAACTTTTCCAAGAAATAGCTCCTCCGTTTAAGGTAAAGACCCAGCCTGACTGAGAGCGGAAACTATCCCTATCAGTCTGAAAGCTAGCATCACTATACCGGGGTATAATGTCAAGTCATCACTCCCACCGAGGGTAAGGACCCAGTCCTTAGTCCTCCACAGGTGTTTGAGAATGTTCTTTACCGCAGTACAAGTAGTCTTGCCAAGGATCCCCTGATATCTGATGACCATGCTCAATGTAAAGGCCACATCAGGACGAGTACAAGTCATAGCATACATGATCGAGCCTACAGCGGAAGCATACGATACTCGACTCATTTCTGCTATCTCAGCCTATGTACTCGGACTCTTAGTTTTACTCAGTCTGGCATTACTCTGGATTGGTAACTCTCATTTGTTGGAATTCTGCATGCTGAATCTGTTCAGCACCTTCTCCAAGTAGGTACTCTGACTAAGTCCAATTAGTCCTTTACTCCTGTCTCTCAGAATCCTTATCCCTAGGATATAGGCAGCTTCTCCAAGGTCCTTCATAGTGAAACACTTCCCAAGCCAGGACTTAACTTCCTGCAGAGTTGGGATGGCATTTCCTATGAGTAGTATGTCATCCACATACAGTACCAAAAAACTGACTATACTCCCACTAGCCTTGTACACAAGATTCATCTTCACTCCTCGAAAAGCCAAACTCTTTGACTTTCTCATCGAATCAAAGATTCCATCTGCGAAGTGCTTGCTTTAATCCATAAATGGATTTCTCAAGCTTACACACTCTATTAGGGTACTTTGTACTGAAAAAACCCTCTGGCTGACTCATGTAAACATCCTCAGCCAACTTTCCATTAAGGAAAGCGGTTTTGACATCCGTTTTCCATATTTCATAATCATGAAATGCAGCAATGGCTAACATAACCCTAATAGATTTAATCTTTGCTATTGGTGAAAAGATCTCATCATAATCAAGTCTCGGAGTCTGAGAAAAGCACTAAGCAACCAGTCGTGCCTAATAAGTGTGTACATTACCATCCATGTGGGTCTTCTTCTTGAAGATCCATTTGCACCCGACTGACTTGTGACCTGGTATATTGTCTACCAAGTTCCAAACTTGATTTTCATACATGGATTATATCTCGCTGTCCATAGCCTCTTTCCATTTAGCAGCCTCAGGGCCTGCCATGGCTTCCGTGTAGCTGTTAGGTTCATCTAGACTCACCAGTGTGCTATTACTGATAAGTGTATCACCTTCCGTAGTAATATGGAAACCATATTAATGCTCAGGTGCATTCCTAACTCTCGTGGAACGCCTCAGAGGTGCAGATTCTTCTGTCGGATCAATAGGAGTTTCCTCCTCAGGTTGATTGCTAGGGTTTGAGGTTCCTTCACCACTTGACTCTTGAATTTATTCAAGGTCAATTTGCCTCCCACTGTTTCCTTGGCTCATGAATTCTCTCTAGCGAAAGACTCCTCTCCTTGCTACAAAGAAGACATTATCACCAGGTCTGTATAAGAGGTAACCAAAGGATCTTTGTGGGTAGCCGATGAAAATACACCTCTCACTTCGAGGTTCGAGCTTATCGTGAGACTCGTGCCACATAAAATCCTCGCAACACCAAATCTTGATGTGGTCCAGATTGGGAACTTTTCCGGTCCACATCTCATGAGGTGTTTTGGCAACCTTCTTTGTAGGGACTAGATTAAGAATATGGGCGACAGTCTCTAAGGCATACCCCCAAAATGAGATTGGTAGCGAAGCTCGACTCATCATGGAACGAACCATATCCAACAAGGTTCGATTGCGCCTCTCAGCCACACCCTTAAGATGTAGTGTCCCGGGAGGTGTCAATTGTGAGATAACCCCACATTCCTTAAGATAGTCAAGGAACTCTGTACTAAGACACTCACCACCTCGATCGGATCGAAGCATCTTAATTTTCCTGCCCAACTGATTCTCCACTTCCTGCTTGAACTCTTTGAATCTTTCAAAGGTCTCTGACTTATGCTTGATTAAGTAGACATATCCATATCTACTAAAATCATCAGTAAAAGTCACATAGAAGCGGTTAGCATCTCTTGTGGCGGTTCTGAAGGGTCCACACACATCAGTGTGTATGAGGTCCAACAAACCGTCACCCCTAGCACAAGTACCAGTGAATGGTGACTTTGTCATTTTCCCAAGCAAACAAGATTCACAACTATCATCTGACTTTAGGTCAAACGACTCCAAGACTCCATCCTTTTGGAGTTGTCCTATGTGTTTCTTGCTTACATGTCCAAGACGACAATGCCATAACGATGCTTTATCCAAGGTAGTGGAAGAATCGATACACAATACATTATTTCCTATGTTATCAACAACCGACATAGTTTCATATACACCATCACAAGGTAATGCTTTAAAATAAAAAACATTATTAAAGAAAGCATTAATACCACCACTATCACTATCAAATGAAAAGGTAAAACCTTGTTTGTACACACCATGAAAGGAAATAATATTTCTCGCCATTTTAGACGAGTAACAACACATATTCAAATCTAATACTAATCAACTAGTTAGAAACAAAGAATAAACTCCAATCTTGGTGACAGGTGAAGCTTTCCTATTCCCCATGATCAATTTTATCTTCCCATGCTCCACATTCTCACTTCTTCTTAGTCCCTGCAAATCAGTACATATGTGAATACCACAACCTGTATCAAGGACCCAAGAATTAGAATAGGGTGAATTATTAGACAATATAGTGTATGTACCTGCATGGTAGGGTTTAAATTTCCCATCCTTCATATTTTGCTCGTACTTTGGGCAGTTTCGTTTGCAATGCGACTTTTCATGGCAATAGAAGAATTCAGCCTCTTTATGGTTAGCAGAAGGAGTGACAAAACCTTTCTTGGTTCCACTTGAAGAGGATCCATCAAGGGTCTTCCCCTTGGTGCCCTTCGAAGGGAAATTACTCTTCTTACCTTTGCCTTGCCCGATTGCCAAGACAGGGGCCGTGGTAGGAATAGGAGTAGTAACACCCGACTTACCTTTAAGACCACTTTCCGCGGTCTTCAAAAGACCTTGAAGTTTGCTGAGTGTGACTTCCTCCTTGTTCATGTGGTATGTCATACGGAATTGATCATAACATGAAGGTAAGGAAGGCAAAATGATGTCTATTTCCAACTCCTCAGGGAAGTTCACATTCAGTTTTAGCAAACGGTCCACATACCTTTGCCTTTTCTGCATGTGTCCCGTGATGGGTTCACCATCCTTCATTCGGTTTGTTATCATAGAGGAGATGATTTCTTATCTCTCTTGACGAGCACTCTGATGCTAGCGGTCCATCAAATCATGGTGCATCTCAAAAGGATAGTAGTCCTCATAGGACTTTTGGAGCTCGGCTGTCATAGTGGCCAACATGATGCATGCCACCTTGGTAGCATCTCTTTCATGTGCCTGATATTCAGCGATCTCATTAGGAGTAGCAGACGGCTTGAGTTCTTTAAGCTCCTTGTCAAGGACATATTATTTTTCCTCATACCGTGTGACCGTCCTGATGTTCCTGATCCAATCCATAAAGTTGGATCCATCAAAGATGACACTCCCACAAAGCTTCATAAGAGAGAAGGAGTCGGTAGGGTTTGAGCCAGAAGCAGCATTGTTGGAAGACATTTGAAAAAGAAGAAAGACAAGTTTAGATTAGATATAAGGATAGTCCTTAATAAAACACCCTAATGTAATATTAAGGCTAGGACCCAACACAATATTTTATAACTTAGAAGAGAGATACCGTAATCCAAGCTATAGAATATTTAAAGGTAGGTGAATGACGATTCACCAATTTCCACCATGAAAAACGAAATAAATTATTAGGTTTTAATTGGTTTCGAAACTCCTAGATTCTTTGAGATTCATTGAACTTTTGAATGGCATGTTTCAATCTCAAGTGTGCCCTTTAGGTTTTGTGACTAGGATACCAAGGATCACAAAACAAGGTGTGAAGTAACCTTGCAAATTACTTGGTACCCTTAATATTTACCCCTCAATCGATGTACCGGTTAACCACACCCGCTCCACTGATACTATGATAAATATTAAGTTACCTTTTTCCTACCTTGTTAAGTCCATGTTATTGTGCCGGTTAACCGCACACGCTCCACTAACGACTTAATCAAAGTGCAAAGTGTAATTTCATGGGTTAGCACATTATTCAGATTTTCCTAAAGTAACTAAGATTGGGAATTTATAAAAACATTTAGTTACTTTATATTCATCATAATTTTAATGAAGATTTAAAGTCCTTGTCTTACCCGTTCAGCTAACGACCCTCCACCGATCAAGGAAGCGGTGGGTGAGAGAGGACACCCATTAAGCTGCCATTTTGTAGGCAACAACCTTATACCCCCTTATAGACCGACTTCGTGAATGAGGCCTACTAACAGTAAAATGTCTTTTTCTTATATATATATAATTATTATTAAACTTATAATATTATAAAGTATAAGGGTAGATTTTAACTTTTAAAATTCTAGGGGTTGGAACTAAACATTTAAAAGTGACTTTACATGTTCCAAAACTTGAGGGAAAGTTTTTTAACTTTACAAAACTTTTCATTTCATAAATTATGAGTTAATGGTTTAATAAAATGAGTGACTTTTCATTTTATGTAACCTTTGTGTTTCTTTAATGGTCTTTAAAAGTGTGACTTTTGGTAATCCATAACTTGAGGACAAATTATGGATTCCATTAAAACACATAGTGATCATGAATTAAACATTAAACAATTTTAACAAGTAATTCTTATGATCTATCAAGAACTCATAAGAACATGAATATTCCTATCAAAATTTCAAGAACATATAAACACATAAAAACATGAAATTTTGATATTAGCCATTGTAGATGGATTAGAACAACCATTACACCATCTAAAACAAGTTTTATAGCACCAAAACAGTTTAGGGTAATGTTTCTAGTCCATTTCCAGCAGCAAAACTTGAAAAACTACATTCTATGGCTCCTACTCGTCGAGTGCACAAACCTACTCGACGAGTAGGATGAGTTTACTCATGGGCTCTTCGAGCCCCTCCACCCCCCATGGACTCAGCGAGTTCATGCTGCAAAGTGCAGAAAAACTGAGTTTTTTTTTCATAATTTTCCATCAAGTATCAAACAAACAAGCCTAGGCTTTGATACCACTGAAGGGTTTTGAGCATTCTAACACTCCTATGGTGTACATGCAACCCTAGAAACCTTGGATCTATGTTTTATCTATGATACACGCAAAATTTGTTTTTCCAAGGTTTATATCCTATCTAGCATACATGAGGAACTTTCAAAAATAAAAGCAAGCAAGAAAACATACCTTGTAGTATATTGGATTCCTTGAAAACCTTGTGAGCCTAGCACCTCAAGTGTGATGCCTCAAATGTCTCACACAACACCAAATTCACTTGGAATAACTTAGAGAGAAATGAAGAACACTTAGAAATCGGCTAGCCCTCACTTGTATGTCTTAGTGGTCGATTTTGGTGAAAAACATGAAGCTTATAGAGTGTGTTACAATTAGGGTTACACCATGTAAACCCTAATTGTCATGACTTTTCATTTCCATGACCCATGGGTTCTATAAACACCATGGAGCATCCTATGGGTTTTAGCCCAACTTGATAATCCATGAAGCTTTAGCCCACTATATAAGTATGGATGATTTACGTAATCAACCCAATAATTTAATTAGTCTCCTTTTGATCACTTAATTAATTCCAAATTAATTCTTGATCAATACTAATTAAATAACATTATTAATATATTAGAACTTATAATATATTAATAAACCGTAAGTGTTATTTCTCTCATCTTAGTCTATCCAAATGCATGATGCCATGCAACCCAAATGGAGCATGCTAATCGGGTCAAGTACATTCCAAAAATAGTTATGAACTTGACACTTAATCCAACACCCTTCATGTGGCCGTGAACCCTTCATAAGATCTTGATATGGCCGTGAACCCTCCTTCCTTGGCCGTAAACTCTTCCTAGACCAAGCTTTGGCCATAAACACTTAAGCATTCTTGGTCGTGAACACATCCTTGTATGGCCATAAACTCCATTGACTCAATCATATATGATTGCAACACTTCATTCCAAATGTTTCCTAGTCCCTGAGGTTGTTCCCTTACATGATTAGTTGTTATATACACTAATCAAATACATATATGTGTCATTATATGCTTAATAGGATCTGTTTGTGCTCGAGGCTTCAATGGGCATACTTAGCATCCTATATCGATCTTTCATTCGAATCACTCACTACAGGTGAGTTCATACCACTACAACTACGCCTTTAAATACTTTTAGATGATTTTAGGGGGGGGGGGGGAGGGGTGGAATACAAGTATAACACAATGAAATTGTGTTAATCATTTACATGTGAAAACAACATTCAAAAAGATTTCTTATACTGAAACTTATTGAAAACTCTTTTAAAGCTTTTATAAATTTCTTTTATATCAAATCATATTCGTCAATCTATTTACGCACAAGTATGCTTTATTGGACTTAGGACTATTGCTAGATACCTTGACTCATGTTCCTTGATTGGTTGTGAGATCAGGGTAGGATCACTAGTCTGAATGTCGGTTAAATCATAGTTATACTTATTGAATATATAAGTGAATATTAAACCCATTTTAAGGATTATACTTAACGTAGTTGCTTGGTAAGTAATTGAGTCTTTTCTATACATCAGTAGCAGTCAAAAAGTTATACTAGTAAACTATAATAGGTATAGTTTAGTGGATTACTACTTACTATTTCTGGAACAATGAATCTTACATGAGTTAGTTCATACATGAGTTAGTTCAAACATACTATAATAAGAACAAAAGGAACATACTATAACAAGAACAGAAGGAACATACACACTAATACAAGAACAAGATCACATTAATGTGAGCCACTACTTCATGGCATGCCAATATACAGTTGTGTCACGTTTTGTAACCAGAGTCTCATGAAGGGAGAGCGTGAGTTTGTGTATAGATCTATACGGGATTGACCATCCTACACCTTGCTGCTAGCTATAGTAGGACCTGCAGGTCTACGAGTGACAAATGTCATACCATTTCGATGTCTTTGGAATGTTGTGTTTTATATTAGTCAATCAAGCATGGTTATAATCTCATCACATTTTACCTTAATTAAACAATTGGTTTTAATGTAGTTAGTACTTCAGTAGTCACTATATATAGTACTATTGTACGTCTTAATTTTCCCATTACATTCATATAGTGATCTTCTCACATAAAAGGTAATGTAAACTATTTTCTGGTAATGATAGTCATACTTGGGAAAAACACTCACTTTTACAAAAGAACAAACATACATAACAGTTGAGTCTTGGTAGAAGACTACTTTTAGTAGAAAATATAGGATTTTCTAGGAAGTATACAAATGTTTACATCAAAACAATTACAAACATTTTCATCAAACTAATGCAAACATTTGACACGAAAATACTTATGAACTCACCAACTTAAATGTTGATCTACTCTTTCAAAATAAATTGTACTCTCAGGTCACCAGTAGACTAGTACAAATGGCCAGGTTTTGAGAAGACGGAGTCCTTTCAAGACTCATCTTTTATTTTGATATGTATATTTTTGGTGTCTTACAAATACATTCAGAACACACATGTATATATTACACTATTAATTCAATGGATGATGTCATTTCTTATTTTTACTATTGTGCATTGTTATGATACTGAACATGACGTCCTCCGCTCCCGAACGTTTCCACCGTTCTCGATTTGGGGGTGTGACAGATTAGTATCATAGCTTTGTTTATAGTAAATTGAGTATATCAACCCATAAAAGATATACAACTATAAACACATCGGGATTAAAATACTCTGACCAAGAGTTTATACTTTTTAAATAATAAATTATTTAACTAAAGTGTACGTACATGCATTCATACTAGGATCAGTGTCTTACTAGAATAGAACAAAAGTATTGTGGTTGTTGGACAACACAAGTAGGCTTGGGGACATATGATCAGATATGGGAGTGATATAGCCTGATCAACTATATCTTTCCAAAAAGTGATTAGCATGTGCCTAGGAATGGTTGTGGTGTTGTAGCAAGTCTAAAAACTTACCAACTCTACTACAATGAAGACTTTAGAGCATAAGATAAACTTAAAAATACTATAGGAGTATTTTGTGATACCATAATTACTTATTTGAGAACTAAAAGGTCTTTATTAGTAGGCCAATAGTTGTTGAGTGCATACGCTAAGGTTATATGTGACTAGGGTATCATAGACTTAGAATCTGTGGTCTTTGCTTTACTTCTTGTTCCTTGTTTGGTTGTGGTCTTTGAGTTGGGGTCATTTATTCGAAGGTCTATTCTATCTTGGTTACATATGACTGGTATGCACTACGCAAGTATTGAAGTAACCGGTAAGGATCATCCTATAATTATCTTAATTAGTACCTCTATTATATGTTTCTTACATCCCTTTTCTCGCTTAGATAACATAGCTAGATTCCATCTCCCTGCCGACCCGTACTTTCCCGATCAAGGAGTCGGAGGATGGCTTGAAGCTGAACCCGAGAATGAAAATCTAATGGTCCCAGCAGAAAAAGACCCCGAGGAGAGTTCTGATGAAGAGAACGAGGAGGAAGTACAAGAAGACTCAGACTCAGAACCCGGGGTCTATAATCCACCCAAAGTTGCTGAAAATCCGGGGTCTATAATCCACCCCAAGTTCGTCTTCATCATCTGACCGATGACCGGGACTTTGAAAGGTCTCGTACTGACGCCCTATAGGTGGAGCTGAATGCCTGTCGATCTGAAACTAGGGATCATTTTCAGAACCAGGTGATACTGCAAAGACGTGTTTGGGAAACAGAACAGCAGCAGGCTGAAGCCAGGGCTGAATCAAGTACCAACCAGAACAACTCCCCTACCGAGTAGAGTCTACTCTACTCTATCTTTTGGATATAATTAGGTCTATGTATAGACTCTAGTATTAATTTCCTGCTTAAGTTAAGACCTTGAACTTTCAGACTGTTAAGTCTTAGTGCTGTCAGAATTTTCTCATTTTTGGTTTGATGTAAGACCTACTCCAAGGTCATTTTTCCCGAACTTGCTACATCTTTAATGCCAATGATATTGACAGACATCTAATCTCATGGGAAATTTTTATCCAAATTCTTTCATCCTTCAATTGTTAGATCTCTATTGCAAGTACACTCTCATCTATTTGTTGAACTATGACGAGTTAGTTCATGGATCACTCTCATTATTCTCACTATTGACTGCTTACTATCGTCTTTATATTTATAAACTTTTAGTTGAGCGATGCCTCCATGCAGAGTAACAATAATCAATCCCCCGATAACTCCAACTCAACCACCACCTCCTCTACAATATGATCTTGCAACTCTCCAAATTGCGGTGGTTGCGGCTGTTACGTCAGCCTTAGCTCAATTCAACGTTAGCGGTACTAGCGGGAGTGGGGCAACTGTACATTCTACTCAAAGTGATGATCCAGTGCGCTCTAGAGAGTGTTCATATAAGTACTTCACCAACTGCAAACCCAGAGCCTTCAACGGCAGCGGTGGGATCATTGCTCTATCGTAATGGTTTGAAAAGACTGAGTCGATCTTTGAGATCTGCTCCTGTCCAGAAGGAAGCAAAGTAAAATTTGTTGTATGCACCTTCTCGAACAGAGCCCTAACATGGTGGAATAGCCATGTCAAGTCACTTACCTTGATAGTGGCTAATGCAATGGGCTGGGAAGATATGAAGGAGCTTATGATTGAGGAGTACTGCCCGAGGGGCGAGGTTCAGAAACTTGAACAGGAACTTTGGAGCCTAACCATGAAGGGCTCCGACATAGTTGCTTACACCGCCAGGTTCAGTGATTTGGTGGCTCTATGCCTAGGAATGGTCCCTACTAAAGGAAAGAAGGTCGAGAGGTATATTTGGGGGATGGTGCCTCCATTTCAGGGGAATGTTCTAGCTTCAAACCCCACTACCTTTGACAGTGCCAAGCGATTGGCAAAGCGGCTCATCGATCACGGAGTCCGCACCCCGACAACAACAACAACCCTTGCCATCTCAGAACCATCAAAAGCCGCTGACAACAAGTAGAAGTTCTAGGACAAGAAGAAAGGAAATACGACGCAGAACTCTGCCAAGAAGCAGCAGTTCATGGTTGTTCATCCCGCGATAGCACCTACTGCCACTGCACCGATAAAGCAGTGTGCTAACTGCAATAAGTCCCTGGCGTTGGAGTGGTTCATGCTTTCTACGGATGTGGCGAGGTGGGTCACTACAAGAGGAACTGCCTGAATGCAGGGATCACTGGTGGAGTGGGAAGAGTTTTGGCGATAGGCCATGAGGAAGCGGTAGCAGACCCTACAGTGGTCACTGGTACGTTTCTCCTAGATAAATTTTATGCATGCATATTGTTTAATAGTGGAGCAGAGAGGAGTTTCGTGAACCAGAAATTTGCACACTTACTTAAATAAAAATCATGTGCACTGAAAGTACCGTTCACTGTAGAAATGGCTAACGGAAAAACTGAGAGCACTAGCAGTATATATATAGGATGTACCCTATCTCTAGATAGCCATTCATTTTAAATCAACCTTATGCCTGTCTCAATTAAAGTTTCGACGTCATTATCGTCATGGATTGGTTGAGTCTTCATCGTGTTGACATCATGTATTACGAGAAATCCATTCGTCTTAATCTATCGTCTAACGAAACCCTAGTTATCTATAGCGACAAACCCGGCACGAACCTTCGTATCATCTCGAGTATACAAGCCCAGAAGTACTTATGAAAGGAATGTCATGTATTCCTTGCTCATGTAGTCGATATGAGCCAAGAGACAAAAGACATAAAGAACATCCCATAAGTACGCGACTTTCCCAACATCTTTCCAGAAGAACTACCAGGATTACCATCACAGCGTCAAGTCGAGTTTAGAATCAACTTAGTTCCAGGGGCTACCCTAGTAGCCAAATCGCCCTATCGTCTAGCACCAGCTGAGATGCAGGAGCTATCCGGTCAACTGAACGAACTGCTCAGCAAGGGCTTTATTAGACCAAGTTTCTCGCCCTAGGGAGCACCGATCTTGTTCGTGAAGAAGAAGGACAGATCATTCCGTATGTGGATCGACTACAGAGAGCTAAACAAGATTACTGTCAAGAACCCATACCCTCTACCTATCATAGACGACTTGTTCGACCAACTGCAAGGGGCGAGTTACTTTTCAAAGATTGATCTAGGATTCGGCTATCACCAATTTTGAGTGGTAGAGGAAGATGTTTCCAAGACAGCCTTCCGAACTCGTTATGGACACTACGAGTTTGTAGTGATGCCATTCGGATTGACTAATGCGCCCACAGTATTCATGGACTTAATGAATAGGGTGTGCCGTCCTTACTTGGATCAGTTCGTTATTGTGTTCATCGATGACATACTTATCTACTCTCGTAGTAAGGAGGAGCATAGTCAACATCTACGATACATCTTAGAAACACTACGGTCATAGAAGCTCTACGATAAGTTCTCTAAGTGCGAATTTTGGATTCGAAGAGTCAAATTCTTGGGTCACGTGGTTAGCGAAGAGGGAATTCACTTCGACCCTTCCAAAATAAAGGCCATTAAGAACTGGTCAGCCCTGAAGACGCCTACTAAAATTCATCAATTTGTAGGTCTCGTTGGCTACTATCGTAGGTTTATTCATAACTTCTCTAGGATCGCGAAACCACTTACTACATTGACCCAGAAAGGTGTGACCTTTGACTGGGAAGAGAAACAAGAGAATGCATTCCAAACACTAAAGTGAGGCTTATGCAGCACACCGATACTATCCCTCCTAGAAGGGATAGAAGACTTCGTGGTTTATTATGATGCATCTAATCAAGGGCTTGGGTGTGTTCTTATGCAACGGGGAAAGGTCATTGCCTATGCCTCAAGACAACTAAAGACACACGAAGTCAACTACACCACACATGATCTTGAGTTAGGAGCGGTGGTATTTGCTCTGAAGATCTGGAGACACTACCTGTATGGTACAAAAAGCACTATCTTTACAGATAATAAAAGCCTTCAATATATATTCGACCAGAAGGGAGCTCAACATGAGACAACGACGATGTGTCGAGCTACTCAATGACTACGAATGCGAAATTCGTTATCATCCCGGTAAAGCCAATGTAGTAGCTGACCCCCTAAGTCAGAAAGAATACTCTAGTCATGGAGTCAAATCATTGACTATGACTATCCATTCACATCTGTCCACACAAATTAAGGAGGCTCAGTTAGAAGCCTTGACGCCTGAAAATGTGGCAGGTGAATCCATGAGAGGGATGGATAAAAACATCAAGTCAAAGGTAGCGGAGCCTTGTATCTCATGGATCGGATCTGGACACCGAAGCTCGGTGGTTTCAGAGACTTGGTCATGAGCGAAGCGCACAATACTCGATATTCCATCCACCCAGGTTCAGATAAGATGTATCTGGATCTCAAAAAGTTATACTGGTGGCCTAACATGAAAGTAGAGATTGCTACCTTCGTGAGCAAGTATCTTACTTGCGCTAAGGTTAAGGTCGAATACCAGAAACCCTCAGGTTTGCTACAACAACCGAAGATACCTGAGTGGAAGTGGGAGCGGATCACAATGGACTTCATAACCAAGTTTCCTAAGACAACAGGTGGTCTCGATACCATTTGGGTGATCGTAGACAAGTTAACCAAGTCCGCACACTTCGTACCTATCAAAGAAGCTGACAAGATGGAGAAAATATCAAGAACCTACATTAGGGAGATTGTACGACTGCATGGTGTTCCTATATCCATTATCTCTGATAGAGATAGTATATTCACTTCAAGATTCTGG